>NC_028641.1:76795821-76799443 GCF_001406875.1 Solanum pennellii
GGGGGGGGGGGGGGGGGTAAATTGAATGATAGTGTGATGGAAAACATTTTCCAGAAAAATAAGTTAATTTTTAATGTTTGATTGCAAGAATTTTTGAAGGTTTTTTTTATTCTTCTTGACATCTGTTATTTTAATACAAATTTTTTTTGTTCTTAAAAAGAAAAAATTCAAGAAGATTCAATTAGTCGAAATGAACTTATAGGTTTACAGAAGGGAAAAGATAACTTCGTTCACACTTGGGAAGAGTAAATTGAATAAAAGAGTGATGTAATTTTTTTTTTAGAAAATAAAGTTAATTTTTAGATTTTAATTGTATAATATTAAAGGTTTTTTTCTTGTTTAGAAGGGGCGAAAATGACTTCGCTCACTTATAAGCTAAAGTACATCAAATGAAAGTATGACACTCAATTTTTTAGGAAAGTAAATTTAATGAAAGTGTAACATAAATCATTTTTCTAAAAAAATAAGTCAATATTTAGTTTTTATTTGGGAGAACAATAAAGTTTTTTATATTAATTCTATAAGGAGAAAATGACTTTTGTTACTTTTTTAAGAAAATAAATTGAATAAAAATGTGATGGAAAATATTTTCTAGAAAAACAAATCTAATTATCATGTTTTTTCACAATTAGGAGTGGAGTTACTAATTGTGTATTCGCTAAAACTCAATAATTTTATCTTCAGTTTTATATTTGTTTTTTAAGAACTTGTTTAAATATTTATAAATTTATTCAAAATTCATAAATTTAAAATTTTAGCTTTACAGTCATTCATAAACATTTAATTTCATATCAGATCAAAACATCATTATCAATATTTATAAAAACTTGAATTTTTCGTGAAAACACAATATCTACCATTAATATTTTTTCAAAAAAGAAAATAAAAAATTTCTATCCAATCAAACATTTTCTTTTAGAGTACAAATCATTCTCCAAAAACCTTTTTTTTTCCTTTAAAAATTACCACTTTATCCTACAAAATAACAATCGTACGTCATAATTTAAACTTTTAAACGAGAAAGTCACAATTTAACAAGACATACCTGAGAAATTCCAGGATATGTGCACTAGTGCACTGAGGAAGTGAAAGAGGGGGTTGGTGGTTTCTGACATACTGGCAAAAAGTGTTCCAATCGCGACGTTTCTGATTCTCATATCGACTCAACGGAGGAACCGAGGACGTAATCATGGTTGTACTGTTGGCAATAAAGTTTGTACCTTGAACCATGTTGTTGCCAGATGTAGTGAAATTATTTCCTTGTGCTGTGACAAAATCCATTTTTTTTTTACTTCTAGGGTTTTCTACTTAGATCTTATAATGGGGTTTTGAAGAAAAAAAATTATGGAATTTATAAATCAAGAACCCCTTTTTTAAGGTGAACTGAAGAAGATTGATTCTTGATATAGGGAGGAAAAAAACAGTTTTGTGCAGTTATTATTTATTTATTATTAGGTACAAGTTGATAATGGATTGTATTTATTTCAGATATTGGTTAGTAGTAGTAAGAGGAAATGACTAAAGGACAAGGGGGGAATTTATTGTAGGCGTACCGAGCTGAGTTGAGTTGAGCTGAGCCGAATCAAGTTGAATTGAATTTAACTGAATAGAATTTCGAAATCTTGAGTTGGTTAAGTAAAAAAGAGAGTATGAAATCAAATCAAGCCAAGTCGAACTGAACTGAAGTGGATTGAGTAATATCAATAGATGTTGAGTTTGTAAAGTAAAAGAAAGAATAAAACATAACCAAGCCGAGTCAAGCTGAATTAAAGTGGATTGAGAAACAAACGTTAAAAATCTCGAAAGAGCTCAAGTTTGTTAAGTAAGAGTAAGTAAAAATCAAGCTAAGTCAAGTCAAGTTGAAGTTTTAGATTGAGTAGCTAGTGTTATATATAGAGATCTTGAAATAGCTTGAATTTGGTAAGCAAAAGAGGAAAGAACAAAAGTTAGCTGAATTCATGAGTCGAGCTGAAATGAGTTGAACAGTATACTAAAGTTATTAAAATCTCAAAAAGAGATCAAATTTAAATAAATAAAAGAGAATAAATTCAAGTTAAACTAAACCGAACCGAGTCAAAAATTAAGATTTTCATTACAAGAAAAGGGGTAACAAGAAAGAGGAAGAGGGGACATTAGCCATATATGTGTGTGTAGAATTATAAAATTATTATTATAGTAATAGAAATTGGGAAAAGAGTAATGATTGAGGATAGTGGCTTTTGAGGAAAGAGGCTATTTTTGCAAGAAAGGGAAAGCTTTAATTTTGTTATTAATTTGAAGTGATTGGAGGAAGCAGTATTCTGTCTGGAAAAAAGTATATACATGTACTACCACCTTAGTTATTGCTATTAGTACTCGCTCCGTCTCAAAATATTTTATCGTATTTTATCTTTGAAAGTTAATTTAAATAGGGAATTAAATTCAAAAAAGTACTACGAAGAGGTCTTTTCATTTCTATGTATATGCGGTGGAAAAAATATACGTTAAGATATTTATTAATATTCATATAATAACTCTCGAAAAATCAAATATGACAAATATTTTAAAACAAATGAAATTGTGTACTATAGCAACAAACTAGTGGAGTAATAAGCAGTGGTGGAGCCAGATTTTTCATTGAGAGTGTTAAAAAATAAAAAATATTGCTAGTGAAATTTAAAAACATGAGCACCTTCAGCACCCTAAGCATCGACTCTTTCAAGACATATATGATATAACGTAGCTATGCCCTTGGTAACAAGTATTTTTACCCTTTAATACAATAATTAGTCATTTTATTGAGACTCAAATTGATTCAAAGTCATGATGTCATGTGACTCGTTGAAAGAGAAAGTATTTCTTATTATAATTTTTTTTATATCATTATTCGAGGCTCAAACAAGATAACTGCGATCAAGTGTTAAGTGATATTCCTTGTAAAAACCCTGACTATGGGGTATTCAAAATCAAACATTAGAAAACTTTGTGGCAATGTATTATCTTAATTAATCTAAAAAAATTGAATCTTTTCCCACAAAAGAATTTTGTTTTTCAGATTTATTTTGTCTCCAAGTTTTAATTCTTCCTTCATTTTCGTTAAATTTCTGGAGTTTCTAAATTTCAAGTATATGAATTTCTAAAACTTAAATCAAATTTATTAAATTTTATCGAACTTGTAATTTTCGCTAAAACACAATAACCCTTCACTATATATGGCCCACACAATAAATTAAATTAATTCAATTGAAAACTCATATCTATTAGAAGTTGAATATATACAACAATCTCAACCTTCTAATCCTCAAAATTTTAAGTCCAAAATAATGGAATTTGTCTACTTTTTCATCTCCTATTTAATGATAGAGTCAACATATTAATTAATAACAAAGTCAAATATAATAAAGAACACACACATATATGATTTAAAAAAATCTATTATACATATAATGTAATTTTTCTAGAAAAATGTGTCAATCTAAGGGTTACTTAATCACTTTGTATCATCTAAAATACCCAAGGGAAGAACTATAACTATTTTTATCTTTACATCTTTGTCTCAAACTAGTAGAAGTCTTGATTTTAGAAGTGACTCATTAAGCTCCTCTTAGCCAAGTATGTATGTATATATATATATATATATATA
>NC_028641.1:76800003-76870077 GCF_001406875.1 Solanum pennellii
TATATATATATATATATAGTGCAAGAATCTCTAGAAACAAGACTCGAGTTATAACTCATAAGAACGGTTATTGAGCTCGTGCAAGATTTTTCAGAATAAAAAATCGAGTTATTCGTAAAGATGGTAAATTGAACTTGTCCAAGAATTCCTAAAAAACAAGGCTCGAGTTACTCGTAAAAGGATAGTGTTTGAGCTCATGCAAGAATCTCTAAAACAACAAGGCTTGAGTTACTCGTAAGGAGAGTAAATTGAGCTCGGCAAGAATCTCTAAAATCAAGGCTAGAGTTACTCGTAAGGAGAGTAATTGAGCTCGTGCAACAATCTCTAAGGTAAACCGAGCTCGTGCAAGCATCTCTTGAAACAAGATTCAGTTACTAGCAAGGATGGTAAATTGAACTCGTCTAAGAATTCCTAAAAACAAGGCTCGAGTTACTCATAAATAGAGTGATCATATCTCTAGAAACAAGACTCGAGCGGTGGAAAAACTTAAGATGGTAAATTGAACACGTCCAAGATTCCTAATAGTAAATCGAACTTGTCCAAGAATTCCTAAAATCAAGGCTCGAATTACTCGTAAATAGAGTAATAAAGCAAGACTCGAGCGGTGAAAAAATTTAGGAAGGTAAAAATTGAACTCGTACAAAATTTTTTAAAAAACAAGGCTCGAATTACTCGTAAATAGAGTAGTATCTCTAGAAACAAGACTCGAGCGGTGGAAAAACTTAGGTGAATTCGTCCAAGAATTCCTAAAAACAAGGCTCGAATTACTCGTAAATTTAGTAATATCTCTATAAAACAAGCCTTGAGCGGTGGAAAAACTTAAGATGGTATATTGAACTCGTCCAAGAATTCCTAAAAACAAGGCTCGAATTACTCGTAAATAGAGTAATATCTCTATAAAACAAGTCTTGAGCGGAGGAAAAACATAAATAAAATAATTCACGTTCACGGTGGGACTCGAACCCACAATCTCCCGCTCCGGAGGCGAGCGCCTTATCCATTAGGCCACGCGAACTCTTTGTTCTAAAAACCACAAGTTGTTTTATTAATCTTTCAATAGTAGTAGTACACTCTGGATTCTCTCTCTTGACTGAAGACGAGATTGTACGAGGAGAAAAAGACTTAAGTCGATACATGAAAATAATAATTAAACTACTTCCATATCTTATCTCAGGTTAATTTTACTCCTTAGCTAGTGTGGGTATTAAACATTACTCCATCAATATCGTTATTGTAAGCTGGAGGGAATTTATCGATCTCCATGAAAACAGTATTCACTATTGCTTACGACGTTCTTATTAGGGAATCAGTACGGCAACAAGAGAGGATACCAATTATTTAATTTAGATATGTGCATGGACATCACTAGAATTTTAATAAATATAAAAATTCGTTTAAACTATGCAATGAATTTAATAGTAACTAATATAAAGGTAGTCTACTCAAACTTTAAATTCTGAATTCATCTATTTAGTATTTATTTGATATCCTTGCTTCAATTAGCATTTAAGCATAATGTTATTATATTATCTTTTATTTTATTTGTATTCTGTTATTTTGCAATCATATTTTTTTTCTTGAATTACTACTTCAAAAACATTTCTTTTGAGCTGATCGAGGATGTATAAAAAGCAATCTTTTTACCTGATAAAAAGATAGACATAAAACCACGTGTATTCTATCCTCCTACTCTCAAACCTCACTTATGAAATTACGTACTAGGCAGATTATCATTGTTTTTACAACATTTTCTTCATACCCTATTATATGCGTGCTTTGTAGCACTGTCATATTTTACATATTTTTAATTTTACTCAACCAAGCACACATAAAAATTTGTCTTTAATTTCTTCAATTTTATTAAAAAAATTCACAACCTAATTGATTACATACTACTAAAAATATAAATTCCAACAACATCTCAAATAAATAGATGATAAATATAAAAACACATCTCGTGGAATTGGAAATACAACTCTCATAATTTAGTAATTAATTTAGAGGTGGGGTCTAGAGCGATATCGATGAGTTCAACTGGACCTCGGCCCATTAAGACTTTCACCTCAAACTATACGTATACATGTATCACACAAAAATTTCAAACGTATACATAATAAAATCACGCTTATTTTGTGAACGTACTGACTCTTGATTTTGAAATATTCGCTTCTAACTGATCTCATCAGACGCGTTGTTTCCCGAACTCATGAAGACGTTATACCAAAAAACCATATCATTGTTGAAACTAGTCATGTCCTTGTGTTCATAATTTGTTGAATATTGCATGTTCTCCTCCTTGTTTGATTGTATATCTTCTTGATAATGACAATAAGTTGGATGATAGGCAACAATATTTTGAGAATCTTGATTTATATGATGCTCATCAATATTTTGTGAAGCATTTGTTGTTATTTCATCTCTTCTCTTGTTAGTTATAGTAGATGCTAGATAATTGTTTTGTTCCAATCTTTTCTTCAAGTGAGTATGCCAGAAATTCTTGATTTCGTTATCTGTTCTTCCTGGCAGCCTTGAAGCAATTGCAGACCATCTAAAATTAAGAAACAAATAAGAAATAGTCACATTTAGTTTTTGGTATCAAAATATCCACATTACTTATATCGATTTTAATATCGAAAGTCAAATATTGTATAACTAATTAATACATGTATATTATAAGTTATACGAGAGTTTATGTGTATAGAAAGTGGACTAAGTAATACGAATTGTATATTATATACATGGATAATATTATATAATTTTCGGTGTTGATTTCATATTTTTTTGATATTTTTCCTATTTTTTATTATTTTTTTACTAATTTTTTGGAATTTTCGAATTGTATATTATATACATGGATAATAGTATATATAAGGATGGAAATGCTCTTACGTACCATGAGAAATTCAAGTTGATTTTCATATGAATTACTCAACCTAATATATATTTATCATTTCAAAAAATCACCTTTTGTCTTGATTTCAATTTTCTTCAACAAAAAAAGATACTTTTAATAACTTGTAATTGATCGATACTGAGAAATCAACTCTAGGCAAAACAACTCATGTATATACACCATATAACAACACTTGTATAATTTATTCTGCGCGTAACAATTCTCATACTATTAGTCTCTATACAAACAAATTAAATCATATATTACGATCTCGTATGATTAATACATCCAACCAAACGAGCACATGTATATTATACATACATGAACAAGAAACTAAGAAGAAGGCCACAAAAAGAAACAAGGTGATAATTTATTTATTTATATATATAAAATATACTATAAAATTACTATTTATGAAAATAAATATTATTGTACCTGTTTCCAAGAAGTTGATGTAGCTTAATGATGATTTGTTCTTCTTCCTCACTAAAGTTTCCTCTTTTAATATCTGGCCTTAAGTAATTTGTCCACCTTAATCTACAACTTTTTCCACATCTTAATAAACCTATAACAAGTTCAAACAAAAAATTTTTTTAGTGATAATAAAATCATAATCAAGAAATAATTAACTTAATTTGAACCATATATATTATAACTAAATTATAAGAAATTGAGTACAATGAAAATCAACAAATAAATTCTTCAATGATATGTTTAAGAAATCAATTTCTAATTTCAACGAGTTGAGTACGATTGTATATTTGATATATTGTTATTGTACCAAAAATATCAATTATTAAGAACTATACAGACTATAGATTGATTCGCTTAAAAGTAATCTTTTTTACGATTAGAACGTAAATTTATAAACTTTTCATTGGAAATATGAAAATTTCTGATTAAAATATTTCAAAAAATTAAATGTCTTGGACAAGTAGTACAAGAAGCAAAAAAAATTGGAATTTATTTATTATATTATTTATTTATTTCAAAAAAAAATAATTAAATCAAATTAAAAACTCACCTGCTTGTTTAGGAAGTGCCCTCCAATTTTCATGTCCATATTTTTGAATAAAAGTTATCAAAATTTGATCTTCTTCTTGAGTCCATGGCCCTTTCTTCAACCCCATTTTCTCACAACATGGAGCTCTTACCATTTTAGCCACTTCTCTCTCCTCTTTCTCTCTCTAGATAAAATACAATATGAAAAAAAATAGGCAACTATAATTAGTACATATAATAAAAAAGATAAAAACGTGGAAAAGATGGTCCAATTATTTATTTTCTTTCTTATTTTAAATATAATTTTGGACCTTTTATTACTAAGAGATTTGGCTTTGGATTTTTCTCTCAAACTAATTATTACATAGAAAGAAGATTATTAATTTATTATATAGAGAAAGAGAGTAGTAGTTTCCTTATTGAGTTTAATAGTCTGTTTGATCAAGTTTTCGTGATGATAATTATATTTATTTTGATAAAAAAAATTACTAAATTATAGCTTAAATTACTAAATTTGGAAAAATAATTTAGTTTCCTTGATATATGTTTTTTAATCATAATAGCTTAAATTATACTTAAATATTTTTTAAGATGGTATAATTTGGAAAAATTACCTAAATATACTTCTCATTTTTATCATAATCTCTAGAATTTTCTATCATTTTAAAAAAATTCAAAAATACTCTATCAGATACATCACTCTCCTCTCGCTGATACATTCATACCCCCTCTCGGATACATCCCTCAACTAGATATTCGGAAGTCTAGTGGTGTCTGGTACATCCCTCTTCTCTCGGATACATCCCTCACCTATGTATCCGGAAGTCCGGTGATGTATACGAAACCCATATTTTAAGAAAATTTTGTATTGGAAAAGAGTAGGAAAATAATATAATTATACTAATTTATCCGGAAGTCCAATGGTGTCTAATACATCCCTTTTCTCTCGGATACATCCTGCACCTATGTATTCGGAAGTCCAGTGATGTATACGGAAGACTAGTGATGTTTCCGAAATCCATGAATTATAAGGAATTTTTGTAATTTGAAAAAGAGTACGAAAATAAGATAATTATACTATTTTTTTGTTAGCTATATACATTTTCTCACATGCTATAGACAATTTCTTGGTTGCTTCATTGGGCTGCAAATATCCCTTTTAAAGTCAAAATTTACATGCGGCTCGGCCCACAAAGTCACATATTTTCTAAAGTGTCCAACAAGTATGTCACTCAAGTGTTCTTTTTACTTCTTGGTGAAAAAAATATGGTGTTTTCTTCCCTTTTTGCTTTGAATTTGGATTTTGGTAGATTTTATATAATGATTCACTTTATATAAATGAAAATCCACAAAAAGCTATTGCTTGTTTGATCAAGCACCACTTTTTCATGCTAAGTGGCTTACCCAACATGGGATTTTATGTCATTATTATAATAATACGTAAGCACAACTTAAATTTTAATTTTTAAAGTATATATTTAGATACGTAAAATATAGTCTTTTTTGACAATTGAAACTTTTTCTTACTGTGTTTCGTGGATATCCGACGTTGATTTGACACCTAAAATCTTAGAGATTTTTATTTTTAATATGATCTCGTTTTGTAAGTTGAAGTGTTCAATTGACACAATATGGAAATGAGTTGAGGTGTCTACATGTATCTGGATCCAAATATGAGTGTTTGTCTGTGTGTATATTATTATGCCTATGTAGTTTACTCAAACATTACAATAACAACAACAACATAATACAATCCCACAAGTAAATCTGAAGAGGATAAGATATACATAGATATTGTCTCTATGTGGTGTTAAGAGGATTTCGTTTATTTTTATAGATCCTTGATATGTTTGAATCTTCTTTTAACTCTTTTGTGTTTCCTTCTCACTATCTTTAACTTTCTTTTTTAAAGTCTTACTTAATCATTAAATTCGAAATATAAAAAACCAGCTTAAACATCAAAATATTATAAATATGTTGGAATCTTGACATGATTAGTTTAATTAGATGAGTAGATTAGGACCTTAATAGGAAAAAAAGATAAAAATAAGATTTAGGTCAATTTACAATTATCAATCTTTTGACTTGATTATGTACTATAAAATGTCTATATATATGACTAAACAAAAAAGTAGATCCATCACCCTCATTAAAAAAATCACACACACAAAACTATTTTCTAGATTTTGCAAATCTTTATTTTTGCCGACACTAAATTTAATTCAACAAAGTAAGCTTACCTAAAGGACTTTTGGTATTATATTATGATAGTTGACATCTTGTTTTTAGGATCGGAGTTAAAATATAATTTATAGATTTGATTGAAGATAGTTTTATTGTGATTGAATTTTATCGATATGGTATTTATATTTTGTTCAACTCAGATATAATAGTGTCACATAAACTAGCTAGGTTGGACATTTAAAATATCTATTTTGTTTGAGTTAACGTGTTTGATTGAAACTTTATAGAGTAGATAAAAAGCTTCTTCAAAACGTGAAGCGTGAAAAATATTCCTTTTATAAAGTGTAAGATTTTCTTCCACTTTATAAAGTGTAAGAAAAAATTTCACTTTGTAAAGTGGAAGAAAAAGTTTCACTTTATAAAGTGGAAGAAAAAGTTTTACTTTATAAAGTGGAAGAAAAAGTTCGACTGTATATTAAAATACACGTTATGATACTAACAAAAAACGTTTAGAAAATTAGATAAAGTGAAACTTTTTCTTTCACTAAGCTTATTTTATTTACATATTAAAATAGTGACTTATTTTGATCACTTTTATATTTTTGTGACTTATTTAGGTTCCGAACTCTAGTTAGGTTGGACATCTAAAATATTTATTTTGTTTGAGTTAACGTGTTTTATTGAAACTTCATAGAGTAGATAAGAGACATTAAAATTATCATAGGGTAAACTGTTTGGTAACTTTTATTTGAATAAATTATAAATTTTAAACTCTGATTCGATGTTTGTAAATCGAAACCTAAAAAGATAGGAAACTTTTTGAGATTTCATTTGAAAATCAGTACACTTATTTGTGATGCCATTGCTGGCACATTTTTGTAATTTAATTAAGGTGGGGGAGACAAGATAAATAAGAAACACTTTTTAAAAGAATAATTATGTTGACATTCATGCACGAAAGTACAAAAAATGTATCTAGTGAAATAAAAAGTTTACAACTTATAAATTTTTTTTAAAAATCAAATATCTCATCATTTTGGTTAATTTTTTTATTTATATATTTGACTATTTTTAACCTTTTTTCGCATGATCTCCATAATTATCACTTTAATTATTTTAAAATAAATAATAATATTCAAATCTTAGTTTTATTTTGATGCTTCCACTACTTTGATTAAAAAAATTAATTTAAATCTACATTTCATTCACAAACATATTTAGGATTTAACGATGTATCATAATCAATCTAATAAAAATGAATTTTATTTTTTTAAATAAATAATTTAAAGACGTATCGTTATAATAATTGATTAGAACTTTTATTTAATCTATCGACTATCCTAAGCAATTGAGCTAGTGTAATTTTCTTATTTTATATTCATTTTAGCATGCAAATTATTCCAAAGCTTAGTCAATATTCAAAATTTATGTATAAAGAATATATGATTTTAAAAGTATATATAACAACTATATATTTTAATATATATAGTCTCTATAATTTGACTTTGTAAATTAAGATGTTTATATACCTTGTATATATTTTAGAATCTATAAGTGTCAATACAAGACAAATAAGAATAAAGAATTATTTTTAAATATATATATTTTTTTTAATTAGTACTTGTTTCAAAGCTAAAAGTAAGTTTCCTATTTTGTTTTTAGAATATTCAATATAATCCGGATTCATTTTCTTATTTTTTATTTTAATATACTAAAAATCTCGTAATAATATACATGTATAAAAAATAATAGGACAATATCATTGAAGCTTTGGTATATATAACATGTAAAACAATAAGCAAAATAGTTTTAGTCAAAAATAAAGATGAATCAGTTCAAATAACTATATATAAGTATATAAATAAATATAAAATCTATAACAATAAAATAAAAATTCTTTTTAATTCATTACTAAAATAGTCCTTGATTCATTCTCAAACTCTAGAAAAATCAACATAGCACCTTGTATCCTAGGTTTTGAATAATTAATTTCAATATATATTATATAAGTTCCAACTAAGATAATGTAGTGTTTGGTTTACTACCTAACAAGAAAAATAACACTATTTTATAACAAAAAAAAAAAAACATATTGCCTTGTATCCCATATCTAAAACTAAATTTTTCGAGATCGTATGTGTAGACATATATATTAGGAGAGAAATGATTAGAAATGAAATCACGAAGGAAAAAGTTAAAGCGATTTTCATAGCTAGTAAGATAAATAAATCAAAATTGAGATAGTTTAGATATGTAAAGAGGAGGTACATATATGTGACATTGAAAAGGCGTGAGAGGTTGACTATAGTAGGCGTTAGGAAAGGTGTAAGCCGAAGAAAATTCGAGGGAGATGATTAGATATGACATGACTTCAGATTATCGAGGACATGATTTTAGATAGAAATGTGTAAATGTCAATGATTAGAAATTAGAATAAAAGATTATAGGTAGCATTTTATATATTGCTCTATGTGTTTTTTATCTTGTTGTTTTACTATCGTATTTATCTTGCAATCCTACTTCAAAAATTTCTTTGAACTAAAGATCTATCGAAAACAGTTTCTCCACCCCACAAAAGCAGGTGTAAGATCTACATACATCCGATCATTTCAAAACTCTATTTGTAAGATTATACTAGACATATAGTTACAGTTATACCATGGTGATAAACATATTTTGCATAGCACAAAGTATTCGATAAACACATTTTTAATTAAATTTAATATTCCTATTGGACTTCGATTAAATTCGAATTGGACCGATCCTCTCAACAAAATTTATTCTATTCCATAAATCTAAGACTTCTTATCAAAAATTTAAGGGTCGATCATTTCATCACAGTCCATATCGATTAATATCATAAATCATAAGGTGATTAAATGATTTTTTTTTCATTAGGCCCTAAAATAATATTCTTTTTTTTGTTTGAAATTTTGTTTTTCTTTCTTTCTCATGTAGTGTAAAAATAGCAACTGTAGAAGTTTCAAAAAATTTCTTCACTGAGGAATCAAGAACAATAATATACTAATCCCCAATTTCAATTTTTTAAATTTCTCTCATATATCACTATTCTACTACCATTTTCCAGTAAAACCCAGATCCATTTTCCCCTTTTCTGCAAAAAAATCAGAAAAAGATCTCTTTTTTAAGCTGAATTCTGCTTCAAAATTTGATTTTTCAGATTTTTTTCCATGAAAGAAATTGATTTTAGATATGGGTTTCTCTTTTTCTTGATGTTTTTATCAAGTAATTGGGTTATTGGAGCTATCAAATCTCAATCAACTGAAGAAGCATATGTTACCCTTTTATATGGAGATGAGTTTTTGCTTGGTGTTAGAGTTCTTGGAAAGTCAATTAGGGATACTGGGTCTACTAAAGATATGGTTGTTTTGGTCTCTGATGGGGTTTCTCAATATGCTAATGATCTACTAAGAGTAAGTACTTTTGTTACTTAGTTTTAGCATTTACTTACATTTTGGTTCATTTTTGTATAGTTTAGCTTTTTTGGGATAACCGTCGTGTTTGTGCCAACTTAAGCTTATCGGACTACTGCTAATTGCCATCAGTTAGGGTAACTTGTAAACTGAGGCTTGTACATATGGAATTTGAACCATGGTCCTGTTGGTTCTTAATCCACTTTATTAATGACTAGGCAACACCCTTTTGTGTTATTTTTGATTAATGTAGCTTGATGAATAATTTTTAGCTGCTGGTTATTGTTTCGAGCCGGATAATGAAGTTGTGTTGAAGTAGATAGATAACTAGTGTGAAGATAGTGTAACAAAGGTGGAGGCTTATGGATTTGGGCTTTCCGACTAATTCCACGAGCCTGCTAACTCCCACCGGCTAGGGTAACTTGTACACTGAGGCTTGGACATATGAAATTTGAACCGTAGAACTCATGGTTCTCAATCCACTTCATTGAGCACTAGGCTTCACTCACGGATGGGTGCTGATTTTGCTTAGTGTAGTTTGATGACTGCAAAAGTTTAAGTTGCTGTATAGTTGTTTTCGAGCCGGATAATCATGGAGTGTTGCAGTAGGTAGATAACTAGCGTGAAACTAGTGTAACAGTGGAGTTTAGGATTTGAAGCTGCTTACTTGGGATTCTAGTCGTGTTGGGTTACTGAATACTAAATTAATTAATATATACAATATTAAATGAGGTTCTTAAGATAAATGACAGATTTGAACTAAATTATTATGTTTTGCTGAACATGCTTACTATACTCTAGCTCTGCCCCTGTAGTATAATTATGATAAATCCTCTAAATGTTGTTATATCAGGTTGATGAACTTTCATTCAATTAGAAACCAGATACATTTCATTCTCTCCTATCTAAAAAACTATAAAGGGGCTGATAAAACCTAAAACCGCAGAAACATTATTTTACGTTTGAATGGTTACACCAAACAAAAAGGTTAAGTAAACATTTGGATTTCATAATGTGCGCTGGAGTTGGAATGCCATCAAATATTTCATTGAAATGAACATGGACCACATAGGCCATAGCCCCCAAGCGGGCGGCCAGGTGATCGAAGAGTTGGGAAGCAAGTTGGAATCTTGATAGAGACTTCTCTGAGTTAATTATTCCCCATCAGCCCACTCCTTGGTGGACAAAGTTAATCATATCCTTACTGGTGGGAAGTATCTGGTGGACTAGTCGAGGTGCATAGAAGATAGACCGGAGTCACCGAACATCTTTACTATTAAAAAAAAGGACCATCCTCGCCTATAGGATGGACCTCGGATGTAGGATTAGTGGTTTTGGAGTTCTAATCATCTTGGTCAAGGAGTTGGATGATAACCTTGGGAAGCAAGGTTGGAATTCCAACAGAGGCTACTCTATGTTAATTCTTTCCATCTGCTTAAGACTTGGTGGACTGCTGGAACACTTGATTCTCAGCAAGTCCTACAGTCTTCTCAGTTGAACTAACTGTTATTTTACATTGAGGTTTTGTCCCGTGATAATCTTATTAGTTGACCTAGATTTCCATCTTTAAATTTGTGTTTGACGCTAAGGCATTTCTAGACGTGGCCTATGAATCTTATTGAAGGATTTTGTCTTTGTTTCTTTCTTTGCAGGCTGATGGTTGGATTGTGGAAAAGATTAGTTTACTGTCAAACCCAAATCAAGTGAGGCCGAAGAGGTTTTGGGGTGTTTACACAAAGCTAAAAGTATTTAACATGACCAAGTACAAGAAAGGTAATTCTATATCTCAGCGCTTGAATTCAAGTTTGGACACAAAGGATGAAAGAGATATGACCAACATTTCAATTTGTTTTGAGTGCTTTTCAAATTCATTTAACTGAATTGCTTGCCTTCTTCTCCATGAAGGGCACCAATTCATTTCCTCTTATATTATAGTTGGTACAAATAGTTAGTTCTAACACCCTGGTGAGTAATTTCATGCTATTCCTTTTTCACGGTTTCTCTCTCCAAGCTTCATTTGAATGTCATTTAGGGAACAAGCCTGTTTTAATATTGATGCAACTAACTGTCCATTTTGGTATATGCTATTGTGCATCTCAGCCTTTAGATACAAACTAAGAGAAAAAGTTGTAGATGAATGAACAATAGCTCCGGCAAAGAGAAAGAGAAACAGGTTTCAGTATCTACCATATGCATCTAAACAATGATACAGAAATTATTGTAGAAGTTGTAAATGAATGAACAATAGGTCAAACAAAGATAAAGAGCAACATATTTATTATACTCAGGCTTCGGAAAACTTATCCACTCAGGTTCTTCAGAGGCAATGACAGCCCGACACGTATTCACCTTAGCTTTGTATAATTAAGTCATGTCTTTCTTGTACATAATTAAGGGAAAACAAAAATTTTGCAGAGAGCAGAAGGCAGAGAGCATAACTTGTTTTGATTTTAAATTTCTTAGGCAGATAAGCATTTTCACTTCGGGCATCTTTTTATTAAGTAGAGGTGCACACAGTTTCTGAATTCTACTCCTTAATGTTGGAATTTCTCCTTTTATTTTTGCAGTGGTATATCTTGATGCTGATACTATTGTAGTTAAGAGCATTGAAGATCTATTTAAATGTGGGAAGTTTTGTGCAAATTTGAAACATTCTGAGAGACTAAATTCCGGAGTAATGGTGATTGAGCCATCAGATGAGGTTTTTAAGGATATGATGAGCAAGGTGACCACTTTGCCTTCTTACACTGGAGGTATGGTATATCTGTTAACTGTGCAATTCTAAGATTATCTCCTCTCAGTCCAACCTTTTACTCTTGTTAGCTTTCATTGTGTAGTTCTAACAATAAAAGTTTTCCTATATTAGTGATGATTGTTGAAAATGTTTCTCTTTCTCCCAATGCATTCTTTTCCTGCTGACAGGTGATCAAGGTTTTCTGAACTCCTACTATGCTGGGTTTGCTAATGCGCGTGTTTATGAGCCAAATCAGCCTTTAGATGTCCTAAATTCTAGAAAGGTCCCTGAAATGGAGAGACTTTCTACTCTTTACAATGCGGATGTTGGCCTTTACATGCTTGCTAACAAGGTTCGTCTTTTGAGTTCTTTTGCCTGTCGTGTGCTTGATGTTTTTTTTTTACTTTTATTTTGTTATTGTCGGGGTATTTTGTAGGGGAGGGGTTTGGGATGTGCTTTGGCTTTTGGATTGAATTTTTGAGAGAAATTATTCGGATCTGGGAAGCAATGGCTTTAAATGGACTTCTTTTGCAACATGCGGTGTTTCAACTTTGCATTATTCCCTGGGCTTATTGTGGTTGCACAGTAAAATTATCCCGAAGAGACTACATTTGATGTACCATTCATGTTTTATCATTAGAAGCTACTGTGGTTTTGTTTGCTTAATTTCATGCCTACCAAGTGTGAACAACTCTGCAATCTTAATGATACATATAACTATATTCTATACAAAGAAGAACTATGCCAAGAAATTATATGGTCTGGAGTGGAGAAAGTTGAACCATAAGTCCATAACCATTTAAGGAAATGTTTTGTGACAAACACATGGTGTAATAGAAGTCGGTAAGAAGGAAGTCTTGAATGGCAGGAACAGGTAAGAGGTTCATGAGAAAATAAATTTGAAAATTTCATCTTTGATAGAAAAGGTTAGCTTTAGAGTATATGGTTAGAACAGAAATGTCTTAGCTGCAAGAGCTAGATTTTCCTTAATTTGTCCTTCCTTGCTCTGACTTTTTTTTGCTTTGATATATTTGTAGTGGATGGTCGATGAGAAAGAACTCCGAGTTATTCATTACACACTGGGACCACTTAAACCATGGGATTGGTGGACATCTTGGCTGTTGAAACCTGTTGACGTATGGCAGGTATTTTTCTTCTCCATCATACTCTAGTCACTGCCTGCAGTCATTTTACATATATCCTATCTAGGGGTGTCAAATGGGCGGGTTGGACTGAATTTGAGCGAGCCAAAATGGATTGAGTTGATAAATGGGCGGGTTATTGACCCGCCCAAAAGGTACTTGGGTTGAAATGGGCTAAAACCACTCCATAACCCCGCCCTGCCCCGCCCTATTCTTACTAAATTTGTTATTCTTTGTTTGTTTTCTTATAATTTGTTCAAGTACCTACTAAGCTTTTTTTCCCTTATATTATTGGTTGTACATAACATATCAAATAAAAAAAGATCTTTTTGAAAATTTAGACTGCTTCTTATCGATCAATTTGGCTTGCATATCTGCCAGTTTGTACATTGGGCTAAATTAAGCGGGTCAAAATGGGCTGAGCCAATAAAATAAGCGGGTCATGAACCCACCCGAATCTAAGCAGGTTTCATGGATGATGATTTTATGAGCTGAGTTTGCCACCCCTAATCCTATAATTTACTTCCTAGCTAACGTGATCCACGGCTCTGTCTCCCTATCCAACATAAACCCCATTTTGACCACTTGGCTGCTTCCGTCTTGGAGATGAAATCACAAGTTGTATATTAGTGTGCAAGAGAGGATTTTGCTCAAGTATCTCTAACAATTGAATGACCTTATGTTCGCTTTTCTGCAGAATGTTAGGGTACGTCTTCAAGAATCTTTACCTGGAACTGGAGGGGGCAAAAATCCTAGAGATGAACTTCTTGTCAAATTTCTGTTTCTGGTTCCATTGCTTCTGATGGTATTTTCTTACTATAAGTCATGTTTACAGGTCAGCAATTTTAATTTCATCACTTTAATAGTTTTTAGCATCTTAAGTATCTTTCATATTGAAAAATGATTGCTGTCTGCAGACACGATCGCTATTTGACCACATTAGACAGCTATACTACAAGATCAGAGCTGGAGGTGTCCTAGCTTATTCTTCCGTTCCTTCATCCTCCATTCTTTCTGATCAGCAGGTATCTCTACCCCTTCCTGTCGATTTTGGAACTTTGACATCCTGTTTTTTTATTCATTATTGCGCTGAGGGTCTATTGGAAATAGCCTCTCTATCTCCTAAGATAGAGGTAACTTTGCGTACACTCTACCCTCCCCAGACCCCACTTGTGGCATTACACAGGGTATGTTGTTGAAGTCCTGTTTTCTGCTCTTTCCCTTTTTAATCTGAAGAGATTTCAAAATAATGAATCGCCTCTCACGTCTTGCAGAATATATTTCAGTTATATTTCAAGCATGACTATCTTTTGCTTGCAAAGTTGTTGCTCCTATTTCTAGTTTTTCTCAATTCATGATAAGCTTATATAGCTTGTTCTTAGATGATATTATAATGAAACAAGTTCACAAATTGTTTGCAGCCAAAGGTGCCTGCTTTTCTGGGTGGGATATCTGTATGTGTCTGTTTTGCTGCTGTTCTGGTGTCTCTTGGGCTTTCACTTGTAATTATCCCCCGCCAAGTAATGCCGTGGACCGGTCTTTTCCTGATGTACGAGTGGACGTTTACACTTTTCTTCCTTCAGTTTGGAAGTTATTTGTACTTAGTTTATCAATGGGGAAAAGCTGTGGCAAATCGAGCTGGACAATCTCGGGCCAATTCTACATCTTTGGACCATGAATCTGGAAAAGGTTGGTCGCGTAAGATCAGTAGTTTTCATTTTACTAAATTTGAGGTACGGTTTTTCATTGGCGTTTTCTTGCCTTGTAGGTCATCAGCGGCAGCAATCATGTTGTGACATTGCTGCGTGCTACTACGGGTTAGGGATGGCATATCTCGCAATTTTAGCCCCCGCATTGCCTAGTATTTTCGGAATCACTGCTTTGTTTTTGAGGTACTTCTGATATTTCTCTGCCCCGCATTTTAAGCAATTCACTGTGCTTTACATATCATCTAATAGTTGTGTGATCTGAATCACACAACACTATTTAGTGTTTACTTGCCTTGGATCATGGTTTTGTCAAAAAACTTGCATGTTTTCGCTGAGTAATTGTCTTAAGTTAGGAGCTTGAATTTAGTATTCATATATGGCATGCCGAAGCCGTTGCAACATCATGATTCAAACAGATTTCCGTATGAATAAGGAACAATTTGTTTGAAGGGGATTCTCTTGAGACCATTGGATGAACACAACAACAACCAATTCTGTGTAATCCCATTCCCACAAGTACGGTCTGCAGAGTAGGTAGAGCAACTGTTTCTGACCAAATGATGAGCACATTGAATAAAAAGATGAACATTAGATACTGCGAGTAGGACATTTTTGTCCCCGAAGAAAACATATATCCATTATCCAAAGTAGGTCAGATCATTTTTCGGTTAATAAACTTAAAAGATAGTTTACAGTAGTCACCATTTTGGTTAAACTTTATGCTGTCATTTCCCTTTAAGAGTTAACAGTATTGAAGACCTCAAAGTTGTGCAACTTTTAAACACTGTCATTTATAAACCATTTTCTACAAACGTAATGGCTTCACACAGATGGCCTTCAAGTGCATTGTTAATTCTCACCTATGTTGCTCGGATCCTCCATAATGCCACTGGATCTGTTTCAGTATACATGTCAGTTGGCGGAAAATCTTGAACTTTATGCTTGATTCTATGTGTGAGAAATATTGGAGAAAATATTATTGAATTGCGTATCTAAATTGTTACATGAAGACCCTATTTATAGACACTACATTAGAAACCTTTTCCAACTAGAATTCCTATTCTTATTCCTATTCTAATTCCTATTCCAAGTAAGAAATACTTATTCCTATTCTAACACTTCCCCTCAAGCTGGTGCATACAAATCTATGCACCTAGGTTGTTACAAATGTAATTAATACGAGGTCATGTGAGAGACTTGGTGAACATATCTGCAAGCTGATCCTTTGACTTCACAAATTTTGTAACAATATCTCCTGAGAGTATCTTTTCTCTGACAAAGTGACAGTCAATTTCAATGTGCTTAGTCCTTTCATGAAACACTGGATCTGATGCGATATGAAGAGCCGCTTGATTATCACACACAAGTTCCATCTGATCAATTTTGCCAAATTTTAGTTCTCCCAGTAACTGTTTGAGCCAAACTAACTCACAAGTTACTGTCGCCATTGCTCGATATTCTGATTCTGCACTAGATCGAGCAACCAGATTTTGTTTCTTACTCTTCTACGACACCAAATTACCTCCAACAAAAACACAATATCCGGATGTCGAACGTCTGTTAGAGGGTGATCCTGCCCAATCAGCGTCTCTATATCCAATGGTATGCTCATGACCTTGATCCTCAAAGAGTAGTCCTTTGCCGGGGGCTGACTTTATATATCGAAGAATACGAACAACTGCTTCCCAATGACTATCACAAGGGGAAGTCATAAACTGACTTACAACACTCACGGAGAAAGATATGTCTGGTCTAGTCACTGTGAGATAATTCAACTTTCCAACAAGTTGTCTATACCTTTCAGGATTACTAAGTGGCTCCCCTGTCCCGGAAGAAGTTTAACATTCGGATCCATCGGAGTGTCAATAGGTCTACATCCCATCATTCCTTGTCTCCTCAAGAATGTCTAAGGCATACTTGCGTTGAGAGATAACAATGCTTGATCTAGACTGAGCAACCTCAATACCTAGAAAATACTTCAATCTGCCAAGGTCTTTAGTCTGAAAGTGCTTAAAAAGATGTTGCTTTAAATCGGTGATACCATTTTGATCATTACCGGTGATAACAATATCATCAACATAAACAACCAAATAGATACATCGACCTGGTGCATAATGTTGATAAAACACAGAGTGATCAGCTCCTCTACGAGTCATGCCAAACTCCTGAATTACTGTGATGAACTTCCCAAACCAAGCTCGAGGAGACTTTTTAGACCATAGAGTGACCTACGCAATCGACATACAAGGCTACTAGACTCCTCCTGAGCAACAAAACCATGTGGTTGCTCCATATAGACTTCTTCCTCAAGATCACCATGCAGAAAAGTATTCTTTATGTCCAAATGATAAAGAGGCCAATGACGAACGACAGCCATAAATAGAAAAAGACGAACAGATGCTATTTTAGCCACAGGAGCGAAAGTGTCACTATAATCTAGCCCAAATATCTGAGTATACCCTTTGGCGACAAGGCGAGCCTTAAGTCGATCAACCTGACCATCTGGACCAATTTTGACTGCATAAACCCAACGACAACCAACAGTAGATTTACCTGCAGGAAGGGAGTCAAGCTCCCAAAGGTACCACTCTTATGTAAAGCAGACATCTCATCAACCATAGCCTGCCTCCATCCAGAATGAGAAAGTGCTTCACCTGTAGTCTTAGGAATGGAAACAGAGGACAAAGACGGCACAAAGGCATAATGGGGTGATGATAGACGATGATAACTTAAGAAGGTATAACGCGGGTTAGTATTTCGAGTAGATCGTATACCTTTTTGAAGTGCAAGCGGTGGGCTAGGTAGAGGCAAGTCCGCAGTAGGAGCAAGGTCTGGCGCATGACATGAATCATCTGGGACTAGGGTTGGACGTGAACGGCGATGATAAGTTAGTAGTGGTGGCACTGCAACTGGAGATGTAGACGGAACTGTAGATCCCTCAAAGGTTGGCACAGGTAAAACTTGAGGTATGAGTAAGACCATAGAGACATTAGTATGATCAGAAGATGTATAGTAAGGCTGAGCTCAAAAAATGTAACGTCAGCGAACATAACGTATCGATGAAGGTCATGTGAATAACAACAATACCCTTTTTGAACTCTAGTGAGTAACCAAGAAAGACACATTTGAGGGCACGAGGAGCTAATTTATCTTTCCCTGGGCTAAATTATGAACAAAGCATGTGCTCCCAAAGACACGACGGGGAATAGGATAGAGATGTGACTGAGGAAACAGTATGGAATGTGGAACTTGATTCTGAATAGACGAAGAGGACATTCTGTTAATTAAATAACAAGCTGAAAGGACTGCATCGTCCAAAAAACGCAGCGGAACATGGGATTCAATGAGAGTGCGAGCAGTCTCTATGAGATGCCTATTCTTTCTTTCTGCAACACCATTTTGTTGAGGAGTGTATGGACAAGATGTTTGGTGAATGATTCCGTGGTGAGACATAAATTGCTATAATTGGGATGATAAGTATTCTAAGACATTATCACTACGGAAAGTACGAATAGAAACACCAAACTGATTTTGTATTTCAGCAAAGAAACTTTGTGATTCATGTCCTGTTCCAATCATCTGTCCCGTACTGCGGTCCTGTATGAGAAAAAAATCATCGAAAAAAGTTATGCTACAATGTAGGGATTTCGTCAAACGTCTAACAGATGCTAGATTAAAAGGAGAACCAGGAACATAAAGAACAGAGTCTAGGGTGACAGAAGATAGGGGTTTGGCTTTTCCAACCCTTTTTGGTTTTGTCTGGATCCCATTGACTAAAGTAATAGCTGGAAGAGATTGCGAATAAACAATATCGGATAAAAGTGATTTATTACCAGAAATTTGATCAAAAGCCCCAAACTCCACGACCCATGTTCCAACAGTACTAGATTATGACACACAAGCAAAAGAATTACCCGTGACAGACACGTCAGGTTGTGCAACCGAAACTATTTGTGGAGACGTTTGCTTATTTGCACGATATTGAAGTAACTCATCATATTCTATCTGAGCAATATGAGCATTATTGGATGGTTGATTAGGTTGAGCACCATATGCTACTGGTGGAGATGACTGTTTACTTGCGCGATTTCGAAGGAACTCATTATATTCCTTTAGAACAAGAGGATCATAACTGGGTGGTGGACCATGCAAAATATGACATATGTCACGAGTGTGTTCAGACTTATGACAATGACTACACTTGGATTGAGGTTTCCCAAAACGTCCTCCCCCTCGCTGATTTTTCGTAGACTGATATGTACGCTTTTCAAAGGTTTGAGATGCGAGAATAGAGGAGTCAACAGTGGGTGATGAAACGACTTTGTGACTAGGAGGTGCCGCAAGACGAAGGAGGCGAGAGAATAATTCATCGATTGTAAGAACTGTAGGGCTAGCTAAAATGATCACGCACAGAATCATTATCAGTTTGAAGTCCAGCAAGAGTAAGAACTAGAAACAATGTTTGTCTATGTCCTTGTTGTTTTTCCACATCCGTAGTTACTGGCATCAACGTGTCGAATTCCTCCATAACTGCCTGTACTTGTCCCAAGTAAGTAGACATATCGGATTCTTGTTTCTTTAAGTTGGTCAATCGAGATATCACATCATAGAATCGAGAGATGTCATTAGTGTATAAAGCACGCGCCTTTTCCCAAATTGTATAACACGTTTGGAATGGGCGAAACAAGGGCATCAATCTGGAATCAATCGAACGCCATAGGAGACTACATAATTGAGCATCTACTTTCTCCCAATGTGCTTTGACTTTTGCATCTTCCTCACTAGTCTTTGCCTTTACATCTACCACATAAGTCTTGTTCGTTAAGTGATCGTGCACACCTTGACTCTTGCACCACAATTCAATTGACGAAACCCAAGATAAATAGTTTGAACTTCCCAATAGAAGTTCTGAAATGATTATAGAGCTAGAATTTCCAATCCCTATATTTTTAGAACCAAAAACATTACATCCAAAAGACATTATGCTAAATTTGTCTCGGGAACAACAAAAAAATCTTGATTATTGAGATCTGATCGTCGGAATATTCAAATCTCGAAAAAAATTGTCGGAAACAGCCTGAAAATATTCGGAACCCTAATTCCGGCTATCGAATCTGGTCGGAATCAGAAAAAAAATTACATAGTCAACCTCGAAATGAAGAGGGACTCAGATAGAAAAAAAATTGTCGAAAAAACTGGCTGAAAAAAGTCACACGCGCCGGCGCGTGGGTTTGACAGTTCGCCGGTGAAAATCCTACCGGCGGCGCGTGTAGCACTGGTTTTCGGTGGGGATGACTGGGCTTTGCTCGCCGGGAAATTCCGCAGCTAGTGGTGGTGTCAATTTTATGAAAACAGTGATGGAAAATAATAACTATCCGGACATCAACTAGGTTACTGGAAAATATTAATTTTTTGAATATTTTTTTTCTCACAATTGCCCTGATACCATGTGAGAAATATTGGAGAAAATATTATTGAATTTGTATCTAAATTGTTACATGAAGACCCTATTTATAGACACTACATTGAAAACCTTTGCCAACTAGAATTTCTATTCTTATTCCTATTCTAATTCCTATTCTAAGTTAGAAATACTTATTCCTATTCTAACACTATGTGTTTATGTCTACCCATTAATAGTCAAATAACTCTCATATATATTTTTCACCCACAGGTTAGGTTTGATGGTCGTTGGAGGCCTTGTTTTGGCGTCGTTCATGACATATGCTGCGGAGCATCTATCGATAATATCGTTTACAAGGGGATTTGAAGAAAAAGATATGCACAGGAGTAGAAGTATATGTTTCTTTTGCTGATTGTGGCATATTCAGGTATCAGCCACAACTAATTCAAGCTCTTTTTCTTGCATTAACAATTCTTTTTGACACTAATCTGTAGAATATGCTAGTTTTTTTCTTCTTCTGGATTTCACAGTTTCTTATTTTAGAAAAGATTGAGATGTAATTCTTTGTAAAGTGTATGTATATGATTGTTAAAATATAACCAATGTTAGAATATCTAATGTTCTTTTCATGTTCTCAAGCTTTGTTGATAATTTACTTTGAGAAAAAACAGTTGGACAAGTAGAGAAGGGTCTTGTGTCACCGATAGCCGGCCTGTCTATCTATTGGGCGGGGTTTCCTCGATCTACTTGTGACTTAGTGGCCAATGAAGCAGTTGAAATTCATTGAAAATAAAGGTCTAAATTTTGCAAAGACAAAATAATGCTGGTGATATCTTTTCATGTATTGGTGTGTAAAGTTACCATATATTTGTGTTGGTGGGAGGTAGAAGTACACGATTAAATAGTTGAAGTGTGCAACACGGTTGTACAGAAAAATTAGAAATGCTTATGTCACAACCCAAAAATCGAATGTTGTGGTACTCATCTCATTCCACCAAGACATGTCAGTTTAACCAACATTCAACAAGGTAAAAGCGGAAGTAAGAAAGAAATTAAGTACTAAACATAACATAAGCATGCAGAACTAATAACATAACACAATCTTTTCCAATATTTGGTGTCACATGTACAAGTCTCATACAACCGAGTCAAAAGAAATACAAGTCTGAATGTTTTTATATCTAAAGTAGATCAAGGACATAATAAGGAGTAAGTGATGTCGTTGTGATGACAACAACTACCTCACGAACTCCAGAAGCAAAGTTTAGGACGAAGATGTGAGAGGATGATCAAGACAATCTGAGCTTGTAACCTACACAAGTGTAGAAAGCAAGGGAGTGAGTATCGAAACAACAACAATACTCAACAAGCATCCCAAATTTAAACCTTAGTTAAATAATACCGAACACAAGTACCTTGACACACCATCCAAACCTTCACATAGTACAACCTGCACAGAAAATCAGAACCAATCCAGTTTCACATGTAATGGAACAACACAATATCGATAATACACCATAAATCACATATCAAAGTTTCCATAACATCATCACATTCTTTCATATTCAAATAATCACGAACATAACACTTATTCATCATAAAAAAATCGAGTGCTCCAAAGTGCTAGATCTATGGGCTAACAATACACACGAAAATTCAAGAAAGTCGGCTAATTCGTAAAAGTTGGTTCTAAATGTGAAATTATGCCTTGAAAAATAGTGGGACTATAAACAATGCTTTCCTAACTCATTACGAAGGTCCTCATAAAGGTTTTTCAAAAATTCTTTTTAGGTGCTCCAAGGCGCCAGATTCATAGACTAATACACACAAAAATCGATAAATTCGCGTAATTTTTAAAAGTTGACTCATAAATATGAAAATATGCCTTAAAAATGGATGCTTCCCTAACTCATTACAAATGTATATATAAAAAAATTTAAGAATTTTTTTTGGGTGCACCAAAGCGCCAAATCTATGAGCTAATACACAAGAAAAAATGAAAAAAATCATTATTTCCCCTTTTGGTCTTCGTTCGAACTTGAAAATGCCAACGTTTGCCTCTCTGAACAAACACGTTCCATTAAATAGGTCGTCACAAGCGCCCACAAAAATTTCACTCCGAAAACCGCGGTGCGAACATATCACCTAAAATCTATGGATTATAATAACACACAAAAAACGGAATAATTCATATTTCCTTTTTCGAGCCTAGTTTGAACTTGAAAATGCCAACGTTTGTCTTACTTAACAAGCACACACCAATAATTAAATAATAACAAAGGTCCTCATAGTGTTTTTTTTAGAAATTTTTTTGGATGCACCAAGGTGCGAAGTTCATGGGTCAATACAAATGAAAAATAAAAAAAGTCAGCTAATTGGTTATGTGGAATCTCGACTTGTTTTTGGGCGAATTTTTTCATGGACGTTTGTTACAATTTTATTAATGGCGTGAATTGGTCTCGATGGGCAAACAAACACATTTCAAGTTCAAACGAGCCTAAAGCAGGAAGAACCGAATACCGTTTTTCATGTGCGTCCATGGATTTTTGGTGATACAAGATCCTAACTTATTTTTTGTTGAAATTTTTCATGGACATCCGTTATGACCTTATTAATGACGTTATTTGGTCCCGAGGGACAAACATATGCATTTTAAAGTTAAAATGAGCTCGAAATTGAGAAAAATTGAATTTCATCATTTTTTCGTGTGCTAATTCTATGATTTTTCGTGATACGAAACTTCATCTTGTTTTTGGCTGAAATAATTCATGGACATCTGTTACGATATTATTGTTGACGTGGGTTGGTCTTGAGGGGAAAACAGAGACATTTTGATGTTCGAACAAGTCCTAAAGCATGAAAACTCGAATTTAATCGTTTTTTGTGTGCTCTAAAAAAATTTTATGAGGACCTCCGTAATGAGTTTTTGGAACCACCACAATACTCACATCATTTTTTTTCACGCTCATGACTACTTCATTTACATATCCTTTTTTAAAAATTGTCCAAATTCTCCATTTTTTTTGTGTATTATAGCACATGGATATGGCGCACAGGAGCACCCAATTTTTTTTGTCAAAAATTTTTATGAGGACCTCCATAATGAGTTGGGAAACCACAACGATACTCACATCATTTTTTTCATGCCCATTACCGCATTTGCATGTCCTTTTTAAAAAAAGTTATCCAAATTTCTCAATTTTTTGTGTGTTATAGCCCATTTATCTGGCGCATCAGAGCACCCAAATTTTTTTTCTCAAAAAACTTTATAAGGACCTTCGTAATGAGTTGGGGAGCCACTACGTATACTCACACCATTTTTTATGCCCATTTTCGCATTTATAGGTCCTTTTTAAAAATTACTTAAAAATTCTCCAATTTTTGGGTGTTATAGCCCATGAATTTGGCGCCTCGGAGCACCAATTTTTTCCCCCTCAAAAACCATTATAAGGACCTCTTTGATGAGTAGGGCACCACCACGTAGCCCACATTATTTTTTCACGCCCATTTTTGCATTTACTGGCCCTTTTTTAGAAATAACCTATTTTTTTTGATTTTTTCATGTGTTATAGCCCATGTATCTGGCACACTGGAGCACCCAATTATTTTTTCTAAAAGAACTTTATGAGGACCTCCATAATGAGTTGGTAAAGCATCACGTATATGCATACATTTTTTTCACACCCTTTTCACATTTCTAAGCTCTTTCTTAGGTATTATCCATATTCCCAATTTTTTTGTTTGTGTTATAGACCATGAATCTGACGTCCGGAGCATCCAATTTTTTTTCCCCCAAAAAAATTATGAGGACCTCCTTAATGAGTTGGGTAACTACCACGTATACTCACACCATTTTAATGCCTATTTTCGCATTCACAAGCACTTTTTTTTTACATATTAATCAAATTTACCAATTTTTCGTGTGTTATAGCCCATGGATTTGGCACCCCAGAGCACTCAAAATTATTTTCTCAAAAAATTTTATGAGGACTCTGTAATGAGTCGGAGAACCACCACATATATTTACACCTTTTTTTCATGCCAATTACAGCATTTACAGATCCCATTTTAAGAAATTATCCAAATTTTATGTTTTATCGTATGCTATAGCCCATGGATCTGGAGTCCCCGAGCACAGAAAAATTTTCTCAAAAAACTTTAGGAGGGCCTTCACAATAAGTTGGGGAACAACCACATATAGTCACACCATTTTCTTAATGACATATCCGCATTTACGGGTCCTTTTTGTAGAAATTACCCCAATTCTTCGATTTTTTGTATGTTCTAGATAAAGGATCTGACGCACGTAATGAGTTGGGGAACCACCACATATACTCATTATTTTTTTGCTCGATTTTCGCATTTACATGCCCCTAAAAAAAATAATTAAATTCTCTGATTTTTTGTGTGTTGCAGCCATCGATCCTGTGCCCGGAGCACCCAACATTTTTTTTTTCAAATAACTTTATTATTACCTTTGCATTGGGGAACCACCACACCATTCTTTCATGCCCATTTCTTCATTTACATACCTTTTTTTTAAAATTTACTAAATTTCTAGATTCTCGTATGTTATAAATCATGGATCTAGCGCCAAGAGCATCCAATTTTTTTTCTCAAATAACTTTATGAGGATATCCGCAATGAGTTGGGGTAACACCACGTATACTCATACTTCTTTTTCACACCCATTTCCACAAACACATTCCTTTTTTTAAACAGAAATTACTGAAAATTTCTGATTTTTTGTGTGTTATAGCGCATGAATCTGGCACACCTGGAGTATCCTATTTTTTTCTCAAAAAACTTTATGAGAACCTTCGTAATGAATTTTTGGAACCACCACAATACTCACACCATTTCTTTCACACTCTTTACTAATTCATTTACATATAACCCACGGATCTAGCGCACCGAGCACTCAAATTTTGTTTTCTCAAAAAACTTTATGAGGACCTTCGTAATGAGTTGGGGAACCACTACGTATACTCACACCATTTTTTATGCCAATTTTTGCATTTATAGGTCCTTTTTAAAATTACTTAAATTCCCTAATTTTCGTGTGTTATAGCCCATGAATTTGGCGCCCCAGAAGACCAATTTTATTTTCCTTAAAAACCATTATAAGGACCTCCATGATGAGTTGGGAACCACCACGTATACCCACATCTTTTTTTCACGCCCATTTTCGCATTTACTTACCTTTTTTAGAAATAATTCAGATTTTCTGATTTTTCATGTGTTATAGCCCATGAATCTGACACACTGGAGCATCCAATTATTTTTTATCAAAGAACTTTATGAGGACCTCCGTAATGAGTTGGGAAATCACCACGTATACTCATATCATTTTTTCACGCCTATTTTCATATTTACAAGCTCTTTCTTAGATATTATCTATATTTCCATTTTTTTGTGTTATAGACCATGGATCTGACGCCCCGGAGCACCGAATTTTTTTTCCCCTAAAAAATTATGAGGATCTCCTTAATGAGTTAGGTAACCACCACGTATACTCACAACATGTATACTCACAACATTTTTTACGCTTATTTCCGCATTTACAAGCACTTTTTTTTTTTACATATTAACCAAATTTACTAATTTTTCGTGTGTTATAGCTAATGGATCTGGCATCCTAGAGTACTCAAAATTATTTTCTCAAAAAAATTGTGAGGACCTCGTAATGAGTCGAAAAATCACCACATATAATCAGACCTTTTGTTTTCACGCCCATTACCGCATTTACAGATTCCATTTTAAGAAATTATTCATATTTGCACATTTTTTCGTATGTTATAGCCCATGGATCTGGGCGTTTTGGAGCACCCAAAATTTTTTCTTAAAAAACATTAGGAGTACCTTCACAATTAGTTGGGGAACCACCACATATAGTCACACCATTTTCTTAATGACATCTCCGCATTAACAGGTCCTTTTAGTAGAAATTACCTAAATTCCTCGATTTTTCGTGTGTTCTACATAATGGATCTGGCGCACGTAATGAGTTGGGGAACCACCACGTATACTCACACCATTTTGTTTGCTCGATTTTTACATTTACATACCCTTTAAAATTAATTCAAATTCCCTGATTTTTCGTGTGTTGCAGCCATGGATCCTGTGCCCCGGAGCACCCAACATTTTTTTTTCAAATAACGTTATCATTACCTCTGCATTGGGGAACCACCACATATAACCACACCATTTTTTCATGCCCATTTCTTTATTTACATACCGTTTTTAAAATTTACTAAATTCCTAGATTCTCGTGTGTTGTAACTCATGGGTCTAGCGCCAAGAGCATCCAGTTTTTTTTCTCAAAGAATTTTATAAGGACATCCGTAATGAATTAGCGAACATCACATATACTCATACTACTTTTTCACACCCATTTCCACGAATACATTCCCTTTTTAAAAAAAACAGAAATTACTCAATTTTTTTGATTTTTTGTGTGTTATAGCTCATGAATTTGACACCGTGGAGTATCCAATTTTTTTTCTCAAAAAACTTTATGAGGACCTTTGTAATGAATTTTGGAACCACCATAATACTTGTACCATTTTTTTTCACGCTCATTACTACTTCATTTACATATATTTTTTTAAAAAAATTGCCCAAATTCTCCAATATTTTGTGTATTATAGCCCATTTATCTGGCGCAACGGAGCACCCAAATTTTTTTTCTCAAAATAATTTATGAGGACCTTCATAATGATTCGGGGAACGACCACGATACTCGCACCGTTTTTTTTCATGCCCATTAACGCATTTACGTGTCCTTTTTAAAAAATGTTATCCAAATTCCCTGATTTTTTGTGTGTTATAGCCCATAAATTTGGCACATTGGAGCACCCAAATTTTTTTTCTCAAAAAACATTATAAGGACCTTCGTAATGAGTTGGGGAGCCACTACGTATACTCAATAACATTTTTTACGTCCATTTCGCATTTATGGTCCCTTTTTTAAAATTACTTAAATTCCTCAATTTTCGTGTGTTATAGCCCATGAATTTGGCGCCCCAGAAGATCAATTTTAGTTTCCTCAAAAACCAGTATAAGGACCTCCATGATGAATTGGGAACCACCACGTATACACACATCTTTTTTTTACGCTCATTTTCGCATTTACTTACCTTTTTTAGAAATAATTCAAATTTTCTGATTTTTAATGTGTTATTGCCCATGAATCTGACATACTGGAGCATCCAATTTTTTTTTTCTCAAAGAAATTTATGAGGACCTCTGTAATGAGTTGGGAAACCACCAAGTATACTCATGTCATTTTTTTCACGCCCATTTTTATATTAAAAAGTTCTTTCATAGATATTAACTGTATTCCCCAATATTTTTTTGTGTAATAAACCATGGATCTGACGGCTCGGAGCAACCAATATTTTTTCCCAAAGAAAATTATATGGATTTTCTTAATGAGTTGGAGAACCACCACGAATACTCACACCATTTTTCACGCCTATTTCAAAATTTACAAGCACTTTTTTTTACATATTAACCAAATTTACTTATTTTTTGTGTGTTATATAGCCAATGAGTTTTGCACCCAAGAGCACTCAAAACTATTTTCTCAAAAAATTATGAGGACCTCCGTAATGAGTCGAAGAACCACCAATGTATATTCACACCTTTTTTTTCACGCTAATCACCGCATTTACAGATCCCGTTTAAAGAAATTATCAAAATTTTACGTTTTAGCGTATGCTATAGCCCATGGATCTGGGTGTCCCGGCGCATCCAAAAATTTTCTCAAAAAACTTTAGGAGGACCTTCACAATAAGTTCGGGAACCACCACATATAGTCACACCATTTTCTTAATGGCATCCCGCATTAACAGGTCCTTTTAGTAGAAATTACTTAAATTCCTCGATTTTTCGTGTGTTCTACATAATGGATCTGGGGCACGTAATGAGTTGGGGAACCACCACATATATACTCACACAATTTTGTTTGCTCAATTTTTACATTTACATTCCCTTTAAAAATAATTCAAATTCCCTGATTTTTCGTGTGTTGCAACCATGGATCCTGTGCCCCGGAGCACCCAACCTTTTTTTTTCAAATAACGTTATCATTACCTCTGCATTGGGGAACCACCACATATAACCACACCATTTTTTCATGCCCATTTCTTTATTTACAAACCGTTTTTAAAATTTACTAAATTCCTAGATTCTCGTGTGTTATAACTCATGGGTCTAGCGCCAAGAGCACCCAATATTTTTTCTCAAAGAACTTTATGAGGACATCAGTAATGAGTTGGGAGAATATCACGTATACTCATACTACTTTTTCACACCCATTTTCACGAATACATTTCTTTTTTAAAAAAAAACAGAAATTACTCAAATTTTTCGATTTTTTGTGTGTTATAGCTCATGAATTTAACACCGTGGAATATCAATTTTTTTTCTCAAAAAACTTTATGAGGACCTTCGTAATGAGTTATTGGAACCACCACAATACTCGTACCATTTTTTTCACGCTCATTACTACTTCATTTACATATCTTTTTTTTAAAAATTGCCCAAATTCTCCAGTATTTTGAGTATTATAGCCCATGGATATGGCGCACCCGAGCACCTAAATTTTTTTTCTCAAAAAATTTATGTGGACCTTCGTAATGATTCGGGGAACGACCACGATACTCGCACCGTTTTTTTCATGCCCATTAACGAATTTACATGTCTTTTTTAAAAAAAGTTGTCCAAATTCCCTGATTTTTTGAGTGTTATAGCCTATACATTTGGCGCATTGGAGCACCCAATTTTTTTTTCTCAAAAAACTTTATGAGGACCTTCGTAATGAGTTGGGGAGCCACTACGTATACTCAACACCATTTTTTACGCTCATTTTCGCATTTATAGGTCCTTTTTAAAATTACTCAAATTCCCTAATTTTCGTGTGTTATAGCCCATGAATTTGGCGCCCCAGAAGACCAATTTTATTTTCCTCAAAACCATTATAAAGACCTCCATGATGAGTTGGGAACCACCACGTATACCCACATTCTTTTTTTCACGCCCATTTTCGCATTTACTTACCTTTTTTAAGAAATAATTCAGATTTTCTGATTTTTCATGTGTTATAGCCTATGAATCTGACACACTGGAGCATCCAATTATTTTTTCTCAAAGAACTTTATGAGGACCTCCGTAATGAGTTGGGAAATCACCACGAATACTCATATCATTTTTTTACGCCTATTTTCATATTTACAAGCTCTTTCTTAGATATTATCTATATTTCCCCTTTTTTTGTGTTATAGACCATGGATCTGACGCGCCGGAGCACCAAATTTTTTTTCCCCAAAAAAATTATGAGGATCTCCTTAATGAGTTAGGTAACCACCATGTATACTCACAACATTTTTTACGCTTATTTCCGCATTTACATACACTTTTTTTTTTACATATTAACCAAATTTACTAATTTTTCGTGTGTTATAGCCCATGGATCTGGCACCCTAGAGTACTCAAAATTATTTTCTCAAAAAAGTTTTTGAGGACCTCGTAATGAGTCGGAAAACCACCACATAATCAGATCTTTTGTTTTCACGCCCATTACCGCATTTACAGATCCCATTTTAAGAAATTATTCATATTTGCACATTTTTTCGTATGTTATAGCCCATGGATCTGGGCGTTTTGGAGCACTCAAAAATTTTTCTTAAAAACCATTAGGAGTACCTTCACAATAAGTTGGGGAACCACCACATATAGTCACACCAATTTCTTAATGAAATCTCCGCATTAACAGGTCCTTTTAGTAAAAATTACCTAAATTTCTCGATTTTTCGTGTGTTCTACATAATGGATCTGGGGCACGTAATTAGTTGGGGAACCACCACATATACTCACACCGTTTTGTTTGCTCGATTTTTACATTTACATACCCTTTAAAAATAATTCAAATTCCCTGATTTTTCGTGTGTTGCTGCCATGGATCCTGTGCCCCGGAGCACCCAACCTTTTTTTTTCAAATAACGTTATCATTACCTCTGCATTGGGGAACCACCACATATAACCACACCATTTTTTCATGCCCATTTCTTTATTTATAAACCGTTTTTAAAATTTACTAAATTCCTAGATTCTCGTGTGTTATATCTCATGGGTCTAGCGCCAAGAGCACCCACTTTTTTTTTCTCAAAGAACTTTATGAGGACATCCGTAATGAGTTAGGAGAATATCACGTATACTCATACTACTTTTTCACACTCATTTCCACGAATACATTCCCTTTTTTTTAAAACAGAAATTACTCAAATTTTTCGATTTTTTGTGTGTTATAGCTCATGAATTTGACACCGTGGAGTATCCAATTTTTTTCTCAAAAAACTTTATGAGGACCTTCGTAATGAGTTATTGGAACCACCACAATACTCGTACCATTTTTTTTCACGCTCATTACTACTTCATTTACATATCTTTTTAAAAAAAAATTGCCCAAATTCTCCAATATTTTGTGTATTATAGCCCATGGATATGGCGCACCGGAGCACCCAAATTTTTTTCTCAAAAAAATTTATCAGGACCTTCGTAATGATTCGGGGAACGACCACGATACTCGCACGGTTTTTTTCATGCCCATCAACGAATTTACATGTTTTTTTTTTAAAAAAAAGTTATACAAATTCCCTGATTTTTTGTGGGTTATAGCCTATATATGTGGCGCATTGGAGCACCCAATTTTTTTTCAAAAAACTTTATGAGGACCTTCGTAATGAGTTGGGGAGCCACTATGTATACTCAACACCATTTTTTACGCTCATTTTCGCATTTATAGGTCCTATTTAAAATTACTTAAATTCCCTAATTTTCGTGTGTTATATAGCCCATAAATTTGGCGCCCAGAAGACCAATTTTATTTTCCTCAAAAACCATTATAAGGACCTCCATGATGAGTTGGGAACCACATGTATACCCACGTCTTTTTTTTAAGCCCATTTTCGCATTTACTTACCTTTTTTAGAAATAATTCAGATTTTCTGATTTTTCATGTGTTATAGCCCATGAATCTGACACACTGGAGCATCTAATTATTTTTTCTTAAAAGAACGTTATGAGGACCTCCGTAATGAGTTGGGAAATCACCACGTATACTCACAACATTTTTTACGCTTATTTCCGCATTTACAAACACTTTTTTTTTGTATATTAACCAAATTTACTAATTTTTCGTGTGTTATAGCCCATGGATCTGGCACCCTAGAGTACTCAAAATTATTTTCTCAAAAAAGTTTTTGAGGACCTCGTAATGAGTCGGAAAACCACCACATATAATCAGACCTTTTGTTTTCACGCCCATTACCGCATTTACAGATCCCATTTTAAGAAATTATTCATATTTGCACATTTTTCGTATGTTATAGCCCATGGATCTGGGCATTTTGGAGCACCCAAAAATTTTTCTTAAAAAACATTAGGAGTACCTTCACAATAAGGTGGGGAACCACAACATATAGTCACACCATTTTCTTAATGACATCTCCGCATTAACAGGTCCTTTTAGTAGAAATTACCAAAATTCCTCGATTTTTCGTGTGTTCTACATAATGGATCTGGCGCACGTAATGAGTTGGCAACCACCACGTATACTCACATCATTTTGTTTGCTCGATCTTTACATTTACATACCCTTTAAAAATAATTCAAATTCCCTGATTTTTCGTTTGTTGCAGCCATGGATCCTGTGCCCCGGAGCACCCAACATTTTTTTTTCAAATAACGTTATCATTACCTCTGCATTGGGGAACCACCACATATAACCACACCATTTTTTCATGCCCATTTCTTTATTTACAAACCATTTTTAAAATTTACTAAATTCCTAGATTCTCGTGTGTTATATCTCATGGGTCTAGCGCCAAGAGCACCCAATTTTTTTTCTCAAAGAACTTTATGAGGACATCCGTAATGAGTTAGGAGAATATCACGTATACTCATACTACTTTTTCACACTCATTTCCACGAATACATTCCCTTTTTTTTATAACAGAAATTACTCAAATTTTTCGATTTTTTGTGTGTTATAGCTCATGAATTTGACACCGTGGAGTATCAATTTTTTTCTCAAAAAACTTTATGAGGACCTTCATAATGAGTTATTGAAACCACCACAATACTCGTACATTTTTTTCACGCTCATTACTACTTCATTTACATATCTTTTTTAAAAAAATTGCCCAAATTCTCCAATATTTTGTGTATTATAGCCCATGGATATGGCGCACCGGAGCACCTAAATTTTTTTCTCAAAAAATTTATGTGGACCTTCGTAATGATTCGGGGAACGACCACGATACTCGCACCGTTTTTTTCATGCCCATTTACGAATTTACATGTCTTTTTTAAAAAAAGTTATCCAAATTCCCTGATTTTTTGTGTGTTATAGCCTATACATTTGGCGCATTGGAGCACCCAATTTTTTTTCTCAAAAAACTTTATGAGGACCTTCTTAATGAGTTGGGGAGCCACTACGTATACTTAACACCATTTTTTACGCTCATTTTCGCATTTATAGGTTCTTTTTAAAATTACACAAATTCCCTAATTTTCGTGTGTTATAGCCCATGAATTTGGCGCCCCAGAAGACCAATTTTATTTTCCTCAAAACCATTATAAGGACCTCCATGATGAGTTGGGAACCACCACATATACCCACATCTTTTTTTTCACGCCCATTTTCGCATTTACTTACCTTTTTTAAGAAATAATTCAGATTTTCTGATTTTTCATGTGTTATAGCCCATGAATCTGACACACTGGAGCATCCAATTATTTTTTCTCAAAGAACTTTATAAGGACCTCCGTAATGAGTTGGGAAATCACCACGTATACTCATACATTTTTTCACGCTTATTTTCATATTTACAAGCTCTTTCTTAAATATTATCTATATTTCCCATTTTTTTGTGTTATAGACCATGGATCTGACGTGTCGGAGCACCAAATTTTTTTTCCCCAAAAAAATTATGAGGATCTCCTTAATGAGTTAGGTAACCACCACGTATACTCAAAACTTTTTTTACGCTTATTTCCGCATTTACAAGCACTTTTTTTTTATATATTAACCAAATTTACTAATTTTTCGTGTGTTATAGCCAATTGATCTGGCACCCTAGAGTACTCAAAACTATTTTCTCAAAAAAGTTTGTGAGGACCTCGTAATGAGTCGGAAAATCACCACATATAATCAGACCTTTTGTTTTCACGCCCATTACCGCATTTACAGATCCATTTTAAGAAATTATTCATATTTGCACATTTTTTCGTATGTTATAGCCCATGGATCTGGGCGTTTTGGAGCACCCAAAAATTTTCTTAAAAAACATTAGGAGTACCTTCACAATAAGTTCGGGAACCACCACATATAGTCACACCATTTTCTTAATGACATCTCCGCGTTAACAGGTCCTTTTAGTAGAAATTACCTAAATTCCTCGATTTTTCGTGTGTTCTACATAATGGATCTGGGGCACGTGATGAGTTGGGCAACCACCACATATACTCACACCGTTTTGTTTGCTCGATTTTTACATTTACATACCCTTTAAAAATAATTCAAATTTCCTGATTTTTCGTGTGTTGCAGCCATGGATCCTGTGCCCCGGAGCACCCAACATTTTTTTTAAAGTAACGTTATCATTACCTCTGCATTGGGGAACCACCACATATAACCACACCATTTTTTCATGCCCATTTCTTTATTTATAAACCGTTTTTAAAATTTACTAAATTCCTAGATTCTCGTGTGTTATATCTCATGGGTCTAGCGCCAAGAGCACCCACTTTTTTTTTCTCAAAGAACTTTATGAGGACATCCGTAATGAGTTAGGAGAATATCACGTATACTCATACTACTTTTTCACACTCATTTCCACGAATACATTCCCTTTTTTTTAAAACAGAAATTACTCAAATTTTTCGATTTTTTGTGTGTTATAGCTCATGAATTTGACACCGTGGAGTATCCAATTTTTTTCTCAAAAAACTTTATGAGGACCTTCGTAATGAGTTATTGGAACCACCACAATACTCGTACCATTTTTTTTCACGCTCATTACTACTTCATTTACATATCTTTTTTTAAAAAATTGCCCAAATTCTCCAATATTTTGTGTATTATAGCCCATGGATATGGCGCACCGGAGCACCTAAATTTTTTTTCTCAAAAAATTTATGTGGACCTTCGTAATGATTCGGGGAACGACCACGATACTCGCACCGTTTTTTCATGCCCATTAACGAATTTACATGTCTTTTTTAAAAAAAGTTGTCCAAATTCCCTGATTTTTTGTGTGTTATAGCCTATACATTTGGCGCATTGGAGCACCCAATTTTTTTTCTCAAAAAACTTTATGAGGACCTTCGTAATGAGTTGGGGAGCCACTACGTATACTCAACACCATTTTTTACGCTTATTTTCGCATTTATAGGTCCTTTTTAAAATTACTCAAATTCCCTAATTTTCGTGTGTTATAGCCCATGAATTTGGCACCCCAGAAGACCAATTTTATTTTCCTCAAAACCATTATAAGGACCTCCATGATGAGTTGGGAACCACCACGTATACCCACATCTTTTTTTTCACGCCCATTTTCGCATTTACTTACCTTTTTTAGAAATAATTCAGATTTTCTGATTTTTCATGTGTTATAGCCCATGAATCTGACACACTGGAGCATCCAATTATTTTTTCTAAAAGAACTTTATGAGGACCTCCGTAATGAGTTGGGAAATCACCACGTATACTCATATCATTTTTTCACGCCTATTTTTCATATTTACTAGCTCTTTCTTAGATATTATCTATATTTCCCCTTTTTTTGTGTTATAGACCATGGATCTGACGCGCCGGAACACCAAATTTTTTTTCCCCAAAAAATTATGAGGATCTCCTTAATGAGTTATGTAACCACCATGTATACTCACAACATTTTTTACGCTTATTTCCGCATTTACAAACACTTTTTTTTACATATTAACCAAATTTACTAATTTTTCGTGTGTTATAGCCCATGGATCTGGCATCCTAGAGTACTAAAAATTATTTTCTCAAAAAAGTTTTTGAGGACCTCGTAATGAGTCGGAAAACCACCACATATAATCAGACCTTTTGTTTTCACGCCCATTACCGCATTTACAGATCCCATTTTAAGAAATTTTTTATATTTGCTTATTTTTCGTATGTTATAGCCCATGGATCTGGGCGTTTTGGAGCACCCAAAAATTTTTCTTAAAAAACATTAGGAGTACCTTCACAATAAGTTGGGGAACAACTACGTATAGTCACACCATTTATTTAACGCCATCTTCGCATTTACAGGCCTTTTTTTTAGAAATTACCCAAATTCGTTGATTTTTCGTGTGTTCTAGATAATGGATCTGGCGGGCGTATCACCCAAATTATTTTTCTAAAAAAACATTATGAGGAGCTCGTAATGAGTTGGGGAACCACCACATATACTCACACCATTTTTTTTTCTCCATTTCTGCATTTACATACACTTTCAAAATAATTCAAATTCCCTGATTTTTCGTGTGTAGCAGCCATGGATCCTGTGTCTTGGACCACCCGACATTTTTTTTCAAAAAAATTTATAATTACCTCAGCATTGGTGATCCACCACATATCATCACACCATTTTTTTTCATGTCCATTTATGCATTTACATACCTTTTTTAGAATTTACTAAATTCCTAGATTCTTGTGTGGTATAACTCATGGATCTAGCGCCAAGAACACCCAATTTTTTTTCTCAAAGAACATTATGAGGACATCCGTAATGAATTGGGGGAACACCACGTATACTCATACCACCTTTTCACACCCATTTTCACAAATACATTCCCTTTTTTTAACAAAAGTTACTCAAATTTCCTAATTTTTTGTGTGTTATAGCTCATGAATCCGGCACCCTAGAGTATTCAAATTTTTTTTCAAAAAACTTTATGAGGAACTTCGTAATGAGTTTTCGGAACCACAGAATACTCACATAATTTTTTTAACGGACATTACTACTTCATTTACATATCCTTTTTAAAAAATTGCCCAAATTCTCCAATTTTTTGTGTATTATAGCCCATGAATTTGGTGTACCACAGCACCAAAAAAATTTTCTCAAAGAACTTTATGAACACCTACGTAATGAGTTGAGGAACCACCATATAATCGCATCATTTTTTATGCCAATTACCGCATTTACATGTCCTTTTAAAAAAAAGTAATTCAAATTCCCAGATTTTTTTATGTATTATAGCCTATATATCTGGTGCATCGGAGCATCCAAAATTTTTTTTCTCGAAAAACTATATAAGGACCTTCACAATAAGTTGGGGAACCACTACATATATTCACATCATTTTCTTAACAACATCTCCGCAATTACATGTCCTTTTTGTAGAAATTACTCAAATTCCTCGATTTTTCGTGTGTTCTAGATCATAGATCTGACGCACATAGCACCCAAATTCTTTTACTAAAAACACATTTTGAGGAGATCGCAATGAATTGAGGAACCACCACATATACTCACACCATTTTTTTTGCTTCATTTCCGCATTTACATGCCCTTGAAAAATAATTCAACTTCACTAATTTTTCGTGTGTTGCAGACATGGATCCTGCACCCTGGAGCACCCAACATATTTTTTTGAAAACACTTTATGAGTACCTCCGCTTTGGGGAATCACCACATATAATCACACCATTTTTTCATGCCCATTTTTTCTTTTACATACCTTTTTTAGAATTTACTAAATTCCTAGATTCTCGTGTGTTATAACTCATGGATCTAGCGCCGAGTACCCAATTTTTTTTCCTTAAATAACTTTATAAGGACATCCGTAATGAGTTTGGAGAACACAATGTATACTCATACTACTTTTTCAAACCCATTTCCAAAAATACATTCCCTTTTTTTTAAAACAAAAATTACTCAAACTTCCCGATTTTTTGTGTGTTATAGCCCATGAATCTGGCGTCCTGGAGTATCCAATTTTTTTCTGAAAACTTTATGAGGACCTTCGTAATGAGTTTTTGGAACCACCACAATACTCGCACCATTTTTTCTAACGCTAATTACTATTTCATTTACATATATTTTTTTAAAATTGCCCAAATTCTCCAATATTTTGTGTATTATAGCCCATTGATCTGTCGTACTGGAGCACCCAATTTTTTTTCTCAAAAAACTTTATGAGGACGTCCATAATGACTTGGGGAACCACCACGATACTTGCACCATTTTTTTCGTGCCCATACCGCATTTACATGTCCTTTTAAAAAAAAGTTATCCAAATTCCCCGATTTTTTGTGTGTTACAGCCTATATATTTGGCGTAGCATGCCGGAGCACCCAAATTTTTTTCTCAAAAAGTTTTATGAGGACCTTCATAATGAATTGGGGAGCCACTACGTATACTCAACACCATTTTTATGCCTATTTTCGCATTTATAGGCCCATTTTCAGAATTACTTAAATTCTCAATTTTCGTGTGTTATAACCCATAAATTTGGCGCCCGGAGCACCAATTTTTTTCCTCAAACACTATTATAAGGACCTCCATGATTAGTTGGGGAACCACCACGTATAACCACATCTTTTTTTCACACCCATTTTCGCATTTACTGGCCCTTTTTAGAAATAACCTAAAATTTCTGATTTTTCATGCGTTATAGCCCATGGATCTGGCACACTGGAGCACCCAATTATTTTTTCTCAAAGAACTTTATGAAGACCACCGTATTGAGTTGGGAAATCATAACGTATACTCGTATCATTTTTTTCACGCCCATTTTCACAGTTACAAGCTCTTTCTTAGAAATTATCCATATTTCCCAATTTTTTTGTGTGTTATAGACCATGGATCTGAAGGCCCGGAGCACACAATATTATTTCCCCAAAAAAAATATGAGGACCTCCTTAATGAATTAGGGAACTACCACGTATACTCACACTATTTTTCACGCCTATCTCCGCATTTACAAGCACTTGTTTTTACATATTAACCAAATTTATTAATTTTTCTTGTGTTATAGTCCATGGGTCTGGCACCTAGAGTACTCAAAACTATTTTTTCAAAAAAATTTATGCGGACCCTCGTAATGAGTCGAAGAACCACCACATATAATCAGACCTTTTGTTTTCACACCCATTACCGCATGTACAGATCCCATTTTAAGAATTATCCAAATTTCATGTTTTTTCGTACATTATATGGATCTAGGTGTCCCCGAGCACACAAAATTTTTCTGAAAAAATTTTACGAGGATCTTCAAAATAAGTTGAGGAACCACCACTTATAGTCACACCATTTTCTTAACGACATCTCCGCATTTACAGTCCCTTTTTATAGAAATTTTTCAAATTCTCTAATTTTGCGTGTGTTCTAGATCATGGATCTGGCGCATGTAGCACCCAAATTCTTTTTCCATAAAAACATTATGAGGATCTCATAATGAGTTGCGGAACCATCACATATACTCATACCTTTTTTTGCTCCATTTCCGCATTTACATGCCTTTTAGAAATAATTCACTCTGATTTTTTGTGTGTTACAGCCATGGATCCTTCGCCACGGAGCACCCAACATTTTTTTTCTCAAAAAACTTATTATTACCTACGCATTGGTGTTCCACCACATATCATCACACCATTTTTATGCCCACTTCTGCATTTACATACCTTCTTTAGAATTTTCTAAATTTCTAGATTCTCGTGTGTTATAACTAATGGACCTAGTGCAAAGAGCACCCAATTTTTTTCCTCAAAGAACTTTATGAGGACATCCGTAATGAGTTGGGGGAACACCACGTATACTAATACTACTTTTTCACACCCATTTTTTTACAGAAATTATTCAAATTTCTCGATTTTTGGTGTGTTATAGCCCATGAATCTGGCACCTTGGAGTATCCAAACTTTTTTTCAAAAAACATTATGAGGACCTTCGTAATGAGTTGTGGAGTCACTATGTATACTCACACCATTTTTTACACCCATTTTCGCATTTATAAGCATTTTTTAAAATTACTTAAATTTCTTAATTTTTGTATATTATAACCCATGAATTTGGCGCCCTGATGCACCAAATTTTTTTCCTAAAAACATTTTTAGGATCTCCATGATGAGTTGGGGAACCCCCAAGTATACCCACATCATTTTTTCACGCCTATTTTTGCATTTACTGGCCCTTTTTCAGAAATAACCCAAAATTTCAGATTTTTTGTGTGTTATAGCCCATGGATCTGGCGCACTGGAGCACCCAATTTTTTTCTCAAAGAACTTTATGCGGACCTCCGTAATGATATAGGAATCATCACGTATACTCATATCATTTTTTTCACGTTCATTTTGGCATTTACAAGCACTTTCTTAGATATTATACGTATTCCCGAATTTATTTTTTTATGTGTTATAGACCATGAATCTGATGCCCTGGAGCACCCAATATTTTTTTCCCAAAAAAATTATGAGGACCTCCTTAATGAGTTGGATAACACCCAATTATACTCCATCATTTTTCACGCATATTTCTGCATTTACAAGTACTTTTTTTACATAATAACCAAATTTACCAATTTTTCGTGCGTTATTGCCCATGAATATGACACCCCAGAGCACCCAAATACTATTTTCTCAAAAAAGCTTATGAAGACCATCGTAATGAGTTGGAGAACCACTACGTATACTTACACCATTTTTTTCACACCAATTACCGCATTCACAGATCCATTTTAAGAAATTATCCAAATTTCACATTTTTTAGTATATTATAGCCCATAGATCTGGGTGGCCCGGAGCACCCAAATATTTTTTCAAAAAACTTTAGTTGGACTTTTACAATATGCTGGAGAACCAACACGTATAGTCACACCATTTTTTAAAGTCATTTTTGCATTTACATGCCCTTTTTATAGAAATTACGCAAATTTCTCAATTTTTCGTGTCTAGATCATGGATCTGGCACACGTAACACCCAAATTCATTTTATCAAAAAAAATTATGAGGAGCTCGTAATGAGTTGAGGAACCACCACTACATATACTCCATTTTTTTTCATTTCCGCATTTACATGCCCTTTACAAATAATCTAAATTCACTGTTTTTCGTGTGTTACAGCCATGGATCCTGTTCCCAGAGCACCCAACATATTTTTTTCAAAAAATTTTATGGGTACCTCATACTCACACCATCTTTTTCATGTCTATTTCTGCATTTACATACCTTTTTTAGAATTTACTAAAATCCTAGATTATCGTATGTTATAACTCATGGATCTAGCGCTCTGAGTATCCAATTTTTATCAAAGAACTTTATGAGGACCTCTGTAATGAGTTAGGGGAACAACATGTATACTTATACTATTTTTCACACCCATTTTCACAAATTCCATTTTTTAACAGAAATTACTCAATTTTTTTAATTTTTTGTGTGTTATAGCCCATGATTCTGGCACTCTGGAGTATCCAAATTTTTTTCTCAAAAAACTTTATGAGGACCTTCGTAATGAGTTGGGGAGCCACTATGTATACTCACATGTTTTCATTACGCTCATTTTCGCATTTATAGGCCCTTTTTTTTTTCTAATTTTCGTGTGTTATAGCCCATTAATTTGGCGCCCTGGAGCATCAATTTTTCTCTCTCCAAAACTATTAGGAGGACCTGCATGATGAGTTAGGGAACCACCACGTATACCTACTTCATTTTTTGCACACCCATTTTCGCATTTTGGCCCTTTTTTAGAAATAAACCAAATTTTCTGATTTTTCGTGTATTATATAACCCATGGATCTGACGCACTGGAGCACCCATTTTTTCTCTAAGAACTTTATAAGGACCTCCGTAATGAGTTGGGAAACTATCACGTATACTCATATCATTTTTTCGCTCCCATTTCCACATTTACAAGCTCGTTCTTAGATATTATCCATATTACCCTCTTTTTTTGTGTGTTATAGACCATGGATCTGACGCCCCAAAGCACCCAATATTTTTTTCAAAAAAATTATGAGTACCTCCTTAGTGAGTTGGTGAATCACCACGTATACTCACACCATTTTTCACGCCTATTTCCGCATTTACAAGCACCTTTTTTACATATTAACCAAATTTACCAATTTTTCGTGTTTATAACCCATGGATCTAGCGCCTCAAGCACCCAAAACTATTTCCTCAAAAAGATTTATGAAGACCTCCGTAATGAATTGTAGAACCACCACGTATCCTCACACCATTTTTTCACATCCATTACCGCATTTATAGATCCCATTAAGAAATTATCCAAATTTCACATTATAGCTCATGGATCTAGGTTCGCCGGAGCACCCAAAATTTTTCTCAAAACACTTTTAAAGGACCTTCAAAATAAGTTGGGGAACCACCACGTATAGTCACACCATTTATTTAACGCCATCTTCGCATTTAAAGGCCCTTTTTTTAGAAATTACCCAAATTCTTTGATTTTTCGTGTGTTCTAGATCATGGATCTGGTGCACGTAGCACCCAAATTTCTTTTCTAAAAAAACATTATGAGGAACTCGTAATGAGTTGGGGAACCACCACATATACTCACAACATTTTTTTTGCTCCATTTCCGCATTTACATGTCATTTAGAAATAATCTAAATTCTGTGATTCATCGTGTGTTACAGCCATGGATCTTGCGCCCCGGAGCATCCAACATTTTTTTCCCAAAAAACTTTATGAGTACCTCCGCATTGGGGAACCATCACATATAATCGCACAATTTTTTCATGACTATTTCTACATCTACATACTTTTTTAGAATTTACTAAATTCTCATATCCTCATGTGTTATAACTCATGGATCTAGCGCCCACAACACCAAAATTTTTATCAAAAACTTTATAAGGACCTCCATAATGAATTGGGGCAACACCACATATACTAATACTATTTTTTCACACCCATTTCCACAAATACATTTCCTTTTTTAAAAAGAAATTACTCAGATTTTTCGGTTATTCGTGTGTTATTGCGCATGATTCTTCTCAAAAATCTTTATGAGGATATTCGTAGTGTGTTTGAGAACCACGACGTGTAACACATGAAAATTGATAAAATTGGGAGTTTACCTGCTTCGGGACTCGTTTGACCTTAAAAGTGGATTGTTCTGGCTATGGTGACCAACCGCCTCCATAAATAAGGTCTTAAAGGACGTCTATGTATATTTTTGGTAATAATAATCTCAGAAATCCGGATCACAAAAAAAGATAGTGGACTATAGCACTCAAAAATCGGCAAAATGAGGGTTTTACCTACTATGGGGCTCGTTTGACCTTGAAAATAGATCGTTTTGACCTTTTTGGAAACGAGATGCAATAAATAAATTCTTGTCCATGTAAATTTTAGGCAAAAATAATCTCAGAATTCTGGATCACAAAAAAAAAATTATAGCACATGAAAATCTACAAAATGGGAGGTTTACTTACTCTAGGCTCATTTGACCTTGAAAATGGATCATTTTGACCGTGGTGACCAACCGGCTCCATAGATAACGTCTTAATGGATGTCTTTGTAAATTTTTGTGAAAAATAATCCTGGAATTGTGAATCACCAAAAAAGATTGTGGACTATAGCACACGAAAATTGGTAAAATATGGATTTACCTACTCTGCAACTCGTTTAACCTTGAAAATGGACCATTTTGACCGTGGTGACCAACCGACTCCATAGATAAGGTCTTAACGGATGTTCATGTAAATTTTTGGCAAAAATGATATCGAAATTTCAGATCACCAAAAAAAATGATTGATTATAGTTCACGAAAATTGACAAAAGTGGGGTAGGGTGGGGGTTTACCTGCTCTAGATTTGTTTGACCTTGAAAAAGGTCGTTTGGGCGTGGTGAAAAACCAACTCCATAGATAAAATCTTAACGGACGTTTATGTAAATTTTTGGCAAAAATGATCTCAGAATTTCGGATCAAAATAGGGAGTTTACCTGCTCTAGGGCTCATTTGACCTTAAAAATGGGTCATTTTGGCTGTGGTGACAAAGCGGCTCCATAGATAAGGTCGTAACGGACATTCGCTTAAATTTATGGCAAAAATAATATCAAAATTTTGAATCACAAAAAAAATGGTGGACTAAGCACACGAAATTTGGCAAAATGAGGGCTTTACCAGCTCTAGACTCGTTTGACCTTGAAATTGGATCGTTTTGGCCGTGGTGACCAACTGGCTCCTTAGATAAAGTGTTAATGAACGTTCATGTAAATTTTTAGAAAAAAAGATCTCGAAATTCTGAATCACCAAAAAAGATGGTGGACTACAATACACAAAAATCAGCAAAACGGGGGGTTCACCTGCTCTGGGGCTCGTTTGACTTTGAAAATGGACCGTTTTGACGAACCAACTCCTATATAAGGTCTTAATAGTCGTCTATGTAATTTTTTGAAAAATTGATCTCGAAATTCTGAATTATCAAAAAAGATGATGGAAACATACGAAAATTGAAAAAATAGGGGGTTACCTGCTTTGGGGCTCAATTGACCTTGAAAATTGTCCATTTTGGCTGTTGTAACCAATTGTCTCCTTAAATAAGGTCTTAACGGAAGTCCATGTGAATTTTCAACAAAAATGATGTCGAAATTTTGGATCACCAAAAATTTCATGGACTATAACACACGAAAATCGACAAAATGGAGGATTTACCTGCTCTAGGCTCGTTTGACCTTGAAAATAGGTCGTTTTTGTCATGGTAACGAAATGACTCCATAGATAAGGTCTTAACGAATATCTGTAATTTTTTGGAAAAATGATCTCGGAATTCTTGATAACCAAAAAGGATGATGGACTATAGCACACGAAAAGTTGCAAAATTGGGGTTTATCTACTTTGAGCTCGTTCGACCTTGAAAATAGGCCGCTTTGGCCATGGTGACAAGTCGACTCCATAAGAATTTTAGGCAAAAATAACGTTGGAATGTTGGATCATCAAAAATCTCACGGCCGTCCATGTAAATTTTTGGCAAAAAATACGTCGAAATTCTGAATCACCATAAAAGACGGTGGATTAGAGCACACGAAAATCGGGAAAATAGGAAATTCACCTGATCTTGGGCTCGTTTGACCTTGAAAATTGATCGTTTTAGCCTCGGTGTCCAACCGACTCCATAGATAAAAATTAACGGACATCAATGTAAGCTTTTACCAAAAATGGTCTCGAAATTCTGAATCACCAAAAAGAATAGTGATAATCGCACGCAAAAACTAACAAAATGGTGGATTTTCCTGCCCTGGGCTCGTTTGACCTTGAAAATGGATCGTTTTGACCGTGGTAACCAACAAGCTTGATAGATAAGGTCTTACAGATGTCCATGTAATATTTTGGTAAAGATGATCTTGGAATTGTGGATTACCAAAAAGGATGTTGACTATAACACATGAAAATTGACAAAATAGGGTGTGTACTTGCTCTTAACTCATTTGACCTTGAAAATGGGTCGTTTTGGTCATCGTGACCAATCGGCTCTAAAAATAAGGTCTTAACGGACGTCCATGTAGATGGGGGGTTTACCTACTCTAGTTCAATTGACCTTGAAAATGGACCGTTTTGTCCATGGTTACCAACTGGCGCCATAGATAACGTCTTAACGAACGTCTATTTAATATTTTGGCAAAAATAATGTCGAAATTCTAAATCACCAAAAAAAGATGATAGACTACAGCACACGAAAATCGATAAAATAGAGGCTTTACATACTCTAGGTCGTTTGACCTTGAAAATGGGATGTTTTGGCTTTGGCGACCAATTGGCTCCATAGACAAGGTCTTAATGGATGTTGATGTAAATTTTCGACAAAAATAATGTCGTAATTTTGGATCACCAAAAAACACAAGGAATATAGCACACAAAAATCGGTAAAATGAGGGTTTACCCGCTCTAGGCTCGTTTGACCTTGAAAATGGGCCGATTGGTCTTGATGATCAACCAGCTCCATAGATAATGTCTTAATGGACGTCTATGTAAATTTTTTGGCAAAAAACATCTTAGAATTTTGGATCACCAAACAGATGGTGGACTAGAGCACAGAAAATCAACAAAATGGAGGATGTACCTTCTCTAGGCTCGTTTGACCTTTAAAATGGGTCCTTTTTGCCGTGGTAACCAACTGTTTACATAGATAAGGTTTTAAAGGATGTCCATGTAAATTTTTGGCAAAAATAATCTCAGAATTTCAGATCACCAAAAAAGGTGGTAGACTATAGGAAAATCGGCAAAATTGGGGGTTTACCTGCTCTATGGCTCATTTGACCTTGAAAATGGGTCGTCATGGCCGCGGTGACAAACCGACTCCATAGATAAGGTCTTACGTCCATGTAATTTTTTAGCAAAATGATCTCGAAATTTCGGATCACCAAAAAATATGATGAACTATAACACACGAAAATCGACAAAATGAGAGATTTAAATGCTCTAGGGCTCGTTTAACCTTGAAAATGGATCGTTTTGGCTGTGCTGACCAACCTAATCAATAGATAAGGTCTTTATGGGCGTCCATTTAAATATTTGGCAAAAATAATCTCAAATTTTGAATCAACAAAAAAAATGGTGGACTATAGCACACGAAAATTGACAAAATGGGGGGTTTACCTGCTTTAAAGCTCGTTTGACCTTAAGAATGTTTCATTTTGGTCGTGGTGACGAACTGACTCCATAGATAAGGTCTTAACGGACGTCCGTGTAAGGTTTTGACAAACGTTCATATAAATTTTTGGCAAAAATTATCTCAAAATTCTGGATCACGAAAAAATATGGTCAACTATAGCACACGAAAATTGGCAAAATTGGGGGTTTACCTGATCTAGGGCTTGTTTAACCGTGAAAATTGATCCTTTTGGGCGTAGTGACATACCAGCTCCATAGATAAGGTAATAATGAAGATTCATATAAATTTTTGGAAAAAATGATCTTGGAATTCCAAATCACCAAAACAGATGTTGGACGCACACAAAAATCGGCAAAATGGGAATTTACCTACTCTGCGCTTGTTTGACCTTGAAAATGAGTCGTTTTGGTCGTGGTCACCAATCGGCTCCATAGATAAGGTTTTAACGGACGTCCTTGTAAATTTTATAACAAAAATGATCTAGGAATTCTGGATAGGCAAAAAAATTGTGGCCAGTAGCACACGAAAATCGACAAGATGGAGGGTTTCCATTCTCTAGGCTCGTGTGACCTTGAAAATGGGACGTTTTGACTGTGGTGACCAACCGGCTTCATAGATAAAGTCTTAACAGACTTCCATGTAAATTTTTTGCAAAAATGATCGCAGAATTTCAAATCAAAAAAAATGATGGTGGATTATATCACATGATAATCGGTAAAATAGGGGGTTTACCTGCTCTAATGAGTCGTTTTAGCCGTGGTGACAAACCGAATCCATAGATAAGGTCTTAAAGGACGTCCATGTAAGGCCTTAACAGACGTCCATGCAAATTTTTGACAAAAATGATCTCAAAATTCTTGATCACAAAAAAAATATGGACTACAACTCACGAAAATCGACAAAATTGGGGGTTTACCTGCTCTGGCTCGTTTAACCTTGAAAATGACTGATTTGGCTGTAGTGACCAACCAGTTCCATAGATAAGGTTTTAACCAAAGTCCATGCAAATTTTTGGCAAAAATGATCTCGAAATTTCAGATGATCAAAAATGGTGGACTATATCACACGAAAATCGATAAAATAAGGGGTTTACCTGCTCTGGACTTATTTGACCTTGAAAATTGATCGTTTTGACCGTGATGACAAACCGGCTTCATCTATAACGTTTTAACGGACGTCCATGTAAATTTTATGGCAAAGATCTCAAAATTCTAGACTACCAAAAAAAATGATCGACTATAGCACACAAAAATCGACAAAATGGGGGAGTTACCTTCTCTAGGGCTCGTTTGACATTTAAAATGGGTCAGTTTGACCGTGGTGACCAACCTGCTCCTAGATAAGTTCTTAACAGACGTCCATGTAATGTTTTTGAAAAATGATCTCGAAATTCTGGATCACCAAAATTGATGGTGGACTTTACCACATAAAATTTGGCAAAATTGGGGGTTTACCTGCTCTGGGCTCGCTTGACCTTGAAAATGAGTCGTTGTGACCGTGGTGACTAATCAGCTACATAGATAAGGTCTTAACGAACGGCCACGTAATTTTTGGCAAAAATAATCTCGAAATTCTAGATCACCAAAAAATGGTAGACTGCACGAAAATTGACAAAATAGGGGTTTACCTGATCTGGGCTCGTTTGACCTCGAAAATGAACCATTTGGGCAATGGTGACCAACCGACTCCATAGATAAAGTCTTAACGAATGTCCACGTAAATTTTTGGCAAAAGTAAAGTCAAAATTCCAAATCACCAAAAATCTCATGGACTATAGCACCCGAAAATTGGGATAATAGAGGATTTACCTGCTCTAGGACTCGTTTGACCTTGAAAATGGGTCGTTTTGATTGTGGTGACCAACCGGCTCCATAGATAAGGTCTTAACAGACGTCCATGTAAATTTTTGACAAAAAACCTTAATCCGCAACTTTCATACCCATATATCTAAAGTCTATGTTATGTCTAATCACCTTTCTCCAATACATCTTTGATTCACCACTAACTCTCCTCATACGGACCCACTATGTCCAACCTTTCATGGATACATCCATCAAATTGCGTACTATTTTATAAGGTCAAAATCTCATTGTTTCAAGATTCATTTCTAGAAGAGATTCTCAAAGAACACTTCTTCATTACTGACTCCCCACACAAAATATATGCAGTGAAGATAAAGATTCATATAAGATGAGCAGCAAACTTTATACATTTATGTTCTATTTTATCCAACACCTCAAATAAGCACAAGTTCTTTCCTCTTCATATATAAAACTTTTTATTTCTTTCACATAAAGGAAAAACTCATTATCCTCATATATATATATATATATATATATATATATATACTAGTTTTCGAAACGTGCGTTGCACGTTTGTCCCATACAATTATTGTAAAGTTGAACTATTATATAGTGTTGAAATTAGAAATATTAGTTTTATCAATTTATATTTTATTCATTAAATAAAATTCATAATAATCGAATAGTACATTGACCATCAAGCAAGAAATATGAAAAAATAATTATATTACTATAGCATCTAATAATATGAATATATCTATATGACTTTATCGTTAATAATCTCTCATTACGCTCCATATTAGTAAGTACACAAATATGTAGCTAGTTAAAGAAACTATATTAGTAAGGAAACATAAAAGTAAATATATATTATAAAAGTACATTTAAAAACGAATCTAAATGTCATAAATTAGTAATTTCAGCACTAATAAAAATAGATTTATAACATTCATAATTTCATAGAAGATTATATTAAAGAAGTATAGTCGGTAAAGAATACAAAAAAATTAAACAGATAAGAATAAATACAACATTCATATCCTTCTTAAGACTTTTATTATAACAATATATATAGTAAAAAGAAATACACAAGGAGTAGAGTTTTTTTTTCTCCCGTAAAAAAAAAAAAGCAATCTAAAATGGTAAAGATAAAATTTATGATACAAAATATCATTCTAATGAGGATCAACAAATATTAATATTTTAAAACAAAAAAAAGTATCTGAAAATTGCCTAATGATTCACATCAACACGAGGCAATGGTAAAGAAAAATTATTTATTCATGATACATATATATAGCTAAAGATTCATTGGATAAGATGAAAAGGTGAAGAGTTGTTTAAGTTAACTTTCAGAAGTTAAGTGATCTTAGACATGGGGTAGAGGAAAGGTGATTGTTTTTACTAATAATTCAATACATTTAATTATACTAACTAAAGAGAGAGGATAACAAATTTAATCATTTAACCACATTAATTATAGAGAAAGAATAGATAATTTTTATTTTTTAAAAAAAGTAATTCCTAACAATTTCCTATGAAATAATTTCTAACAATTTTCTATAAAATATTTTTGTCTTTCAAAGTTTGACTTTACACCTTCTTATTTTTAGTATTTAGTATAATATAATATAATTATTACTTAGTATGTAAATAATTAGAATTTAAACCATTGTGTCTAGATGCATGTATTTAAATATGATTATTTAATATTAAATTAATTATATATTAATATTTAATTTAATTTAGGAATAAAATAAGGGCAAAATAGTAATTCAACTTTTAAGTTAGGAGCTTCCCACTTATAATAATATATGATATACAATCTTTTATTCTAGATTCTCCTCCACAAAGCAAAAATCAAGTACTAAATAGATAAGTTTTAGACTGCAAATGGCAAATGAGGAGAAGTTGTTGAAGTGTGTGATCATCTCATTTAAAATTGTGATCACACTTGTATTTACTCGATATTCAACATGCTCTCTCGTAGGGAGCCTCATTCGGCTCCTCAATTTACCAAGTTTGTAAATCTTTTTCTTTGATGGCGAGTGATGATAAGACTCGAACCAAAGACTCTTCTCTGATCTGATATCAAGTTCAAATGTGTATGACCTTCTCATCTGAAAGCTTCAAATTTAAAGAGAGTTCACATTTATTTACTTGATTATATCTTCAACCGTCAGCGTTGAGTTTCCAAAGCCCAAAGGTGCATACTTGCCACTACTTGATCTGGTAGTTTATATAGGATAGCTAGAAAATATATTAATTTTTACTTCAGGTTAAATCAGCCATTGATGTTGTTGATCTCTCCTACATTAATAACCCATGGATGCCCTACATTTAACAACATAGAAACTAAAATAAAAGTTCAAGGTAAACTAAAGTTCGAAAGAAGTTACCTTCTACACACTATAGTATAGAAAACTTTCCACGATTGATGTATCGTAGCAGATAATTCATCTTATTTTAATGGACCATTTTCTTTAAGGGGAAAGATTTTATATTCAACCCTGAACTATGTGAAATGGTCTAGATATTTCCTTCGTTAATAGTTTGGTAATCATGTCCCAGTTATTACAAAAGCGACCTAAATTTTCACTTCTCTGTGTCCCACGAGTAGTTAAAAACTATGTCACTCCTTAGGTTGTATTGAAAGGTAAACAAAAAACAGTTCATCAAAATCAGAAATTCCCGAGCACTAATTGACTCACGATTTTTAACGTGGAGGATAATAAGTCCGCCACTCTACCTTTTTGACTAAGTTCAGATTCGTGAAGTATACCTCATCTACACATATCGTGTATTGTGCTCTTACAACTAGACCAGAACAGGGCAAAACACAAAACAATTCGACAAAACGAGAGTACTTTGAGTGAGAGAGAACAACATACACAGAACTTGTTCAGCTGAAAATCTCCTGGAAGCATCTTTACATATCATTTTCCTCAGCAAATCCTTTGCTTCAGTTGAAATCGATCGGAAAATTCTTGTTGGAAACCTTAAATTTCCCCTAAGAACAGCTTCAAATGTCTCGGTTGGAGTGTCACCATAAAAAGGAGGAACACCAGAAAGCATAATGTATAAAATAACACCAGCACTCCATATATCAACTTTCTCATTGTATTTTCTCCCTAACAACACCTCCGGGGCAACGTAGTAAGGTGTCCCCACCACGCCTTCCATCATTTTTCCGTCGCACCCCATAAACCACTCTGCAGATCCAAAATCAGCAAGCTTCAAATTGTCCTGTTTATATAACAGCAAGTACTGTTCAGTTTCAAGCAAGTTAGAGACGACTATTTGAATCATTATTGTTCATGTCTGCATTACATTCATATAATGGGCAATTATCAACTGGAAACGGGCAAGATAGTGATCAATCACAACAACAACAACAATCTATCCAGTGAGGGTAGAGTGTACGCAGTTACACAACCTTACTACTACCTCGTAGAGGCAAAGAGGCAACACTGTTTCCGAAAGACCCTAAGACTCAAATGCACTAAATTCAAGTACAAAGAACAATAAAACATAGCAACTAATACAATGAATCAACAAAATAGAGCAATAATTGAAACACAATAAACAATAACAAATAGGAGTTAGGACCCTAGCTATATAAGAGTGTCAAATCTCGGACAATATAAATCTCCGATATAACTATAGTCAAATAGATATTTGAAGATAAATTTTCAAAATCTATGATCGAACCTTAGCTATATAAGAGTGTCAAACAAACGAACTAAGCTGAATTTGAACAGTCAAAATGATTGAAATTAACAAACGGAATCATATTTTCATGGGCTAATTTTGTTGTTGTTACTCAGTATACAGTACCTGAGAATCAAATAGGACATTATCGGGTTTAATATCGCGATGAGCCACCCCCAATTTATGACAATGTCCGATTGCTGAAACCAATCCGATCAAAATCAGAGCAGCAGATTTCTCCGACAACGGCCCATTAGAAACCCTCTCGTATAAATCACCGCCGGAACAGAGCTCAGTGATTATATGAACATAATTTTCATCTTCATAAACTTTATACATTTGAAGAATGTTCGATTTTCCGGTGAGTAATTGCAGAATTTTTGCCTCTTTATCGAGACATTCGCGGTCCGTAGAATCAATGAGGAAGTTCTTCTGAATCGTTTTGCAGGCGAAAAATTGATCAGTTGATTTAGAAAAACACCGGTAAACCGTACCGAATCTTCCCTGACCGATTTGTTCATTCATCTGAAGTTCATCAATTTTTAAGCTCTCAAACATTGTTAATGGAGTTTTAGAGAGAGAAATCACATTGTTGATGGAGTTTTAGAGAGAGAAATTTTGGTGGCCATGGTTATGGAGTTTTTTTTTTTCTTGGACTAAAAAGAGTGATGGTGTATATATGTAAAGAGAATATTTAGTTGGAAAAGTTCGTTCAGTGTTCGGTATTCATTTTGATATTGAAAAGTTTAACGTTTTTGAATAAAAGTGGTTCTTTACCCCAAGACTCGAAGTCGAGAGGTTGAGACCTGTTTAATAGCTGATTACTAGTAATGTATATAACTTATTGGTTCGGTTCGATTTTTTTCAAACAAAATCATAATCAAACCAAATACTATCGAATCTTAATAATCTAAAACTAAATCAAATTCAAATTCAAATTAAAATCGATTTGATTCGATTTTTTGATTTGATTCGTTTGTATCCAAACCATGAACACCCCTAATTATGCGGGTGAATCAAATGATGTCGTATTATATCAAGTTTTCCTCACTCCATTGTGTGATGGCATGATCCATGTAGTTGTTTGGTCTCTCGAATTTAGTATTATACATAAATAAATATTCAAATTTGATTTTAACTTGGAAGTAAACATTTAAATTTGAGTATGTACGTCTAAATAGCTTAACTCATTTTTATTGTGTCAGTTAAACGCGCAAACTAACAAAATGATCATCTAGAAGCTTCAAAATTTATGTATAAAATATCTACGAGACACAACAAAAAACAACTTAGAATATAGCATGATACATGAACATCACGCTTCAAAAGCTTTTTCGAAGCGTTCTATGTGATATAATACACGTAAATTTATCGTGATCAACCAAGGGAATTGAGCTAAAACTCATGCCATGTGATTGGTTATTGGTGATTTCAAGTACCAACAAAAGAAATTTCTACCAACACCAATAGCACAAAGTTTCATGTTGCATGCATGTCTAAAACCTGGTTTATTATTATTTTTTTTAGTTTTTCGTCATATTTTAATGAGTCCAGTTATATTTAAATTCGTATCAGAAATTTTAAATTTAAATTCACATTGAGAGTCTTAAATTGGAGTATCTTATTTATATTTAAATCCAATTAAATTTAAATCTGTATTGAAGATATCTACCGTCTAAGGACATGATTGCAACAAATTCTTAATGGAGCTCATATTTAGACCATTTTATATAGTTCAGGAGCAAATATTACATATAATTTTTTTTGAGTATTAGATCCACCTACGTTAACCCATTACCTTCATGTTTTTTAGTTTTTATCTGATGTTGAAATTTTTTTTTACATCATTTGTCGAAAGTTTTATATTTTTGTGAATTCTCTATCTCAACTGTTACGTATTTAATTCACTTTTTTTAACTATTTATCAATATACTCATCAACGATGAACTTCGTGGCTATCCAAATCAAAAGTGTAAGTAATATTTTTCTTCAATAGAACAGACACAAAATGATTTTTAAAATATAAGAAATTGTAACACATAGATCAGTGAATTGGCATATCAAATTGAGTCATGTGACATTGACATATGAACCTAATTTACCAGAATTTTATTTTATTCTTAATTAAACGTTACGTATATTTAATCAATAGACTTTAATATTTATTCTTTATTCTTAAAAAAATGAGAAAATAGATGACAATCTTAATCTAACAACAGAATAAAAAGACACATATTACACTTTGATAAGCTATCGTTTTATCTTAATGTATATAAAATAATAGGTAATTTTTTCCACTTTATTGATGAGGACATATAAGTATGTATACAAAGCTAATTATGGAAATATCTTTAACAGAAAAATAGTTATTTAAAAACGAAATTCTATTCATCACTCATTTTTTTTATTAAAAAAAAACAATTTAATAGCCCATGAAAAACTAAAAACGAAATTTTCAGTTCCAACATAAAAGAGGGAGAGACAACAAAGAATGTGGTACAGCGGATGAAGTTGCTCCCCCAAAATGAACCCTAAGTAAAGTGAATCCATATTAATCAGACTCCAATACGACACCACGCACTGAAAAAGAAAGGAAGAGAGAGAGACTTGATAGGGAGCATTTCCCCCAAAATGAACCCTACGTAATGCGAATCCAAATTGATCGGACTCCAATACGATACCACGCACCGAAAGAGAGAGAGAGAGGGGGGTCATTATCATGTGTTAAGGATTAATTGCACAAAATAAAGAGATGCTTTATAGCTTACAATTTGAGCTAAAAAATGAAGAAGACCAAGTATGGTTTTGCACCATTTTCTCATACTTTTTTACACATCCACCATGGTTAAAATGATCATCAAGTTTTGGTAATTCATCTATCCACTATATAAGTAAAGACTTCTATGGCAACTTCTGTAGTTGGCTTTGCTCTCATACTTTTGACATTAAGAAACGACTGCAGTAAACGGTAATTTCAAGAGCTTCAACAGTTCTTTGCTTAATCCCCGCTTCGTGAAGCTGCTTCTCATGCTTTGGAATTAAAAAAGGACTGCAATAAACATCAAGTTCAACCGTTAACAATTCTTGCTTGATCCCGCGTCAAGCTGGTTCTCATACTTTGTCATTAAGAAAGGACTGCAGTAAACACATAGTTACAAGCATTGAATGCTCTTGTTCAAGTACTCGAATAAGTTTAACAAACAGACACATTTATGTATTTTACCAGCAACATCAAGAGCAGACAGACAGACTAAAAACACATTCAAAAGAAATAGCCTTGTTAGATAAACTTGCCGATGTAACAAAGGAAACATCAGTTAAAAAGAGGTGAGGACAATCTTATTCCTTGTTTTCCCTACGTGTGTGTGTGTGTGTAACTATTCCATCGGATATCTGCTGCCTCCCACCAGTATAGGTACTGCGTAACTTTGGTTACCAAATATATAGTTTCTTTTGTCTCTGTTGAGCTTCGAAACCTAGCTTCACATGATGTTCACCCACTTTACTGACCGTTAGGTCACCCCTTGAGTCAATAAAGATAGTGGGAAATTTAGATGCCGTAATGCCCTCCGATAGACCACTAACTAGGATTTTAAAATGAGTTTAGAAAACTAAAGATGTTTCCAACATGAGAACGCTTATATAAGCTGAAAGATAGTGTAATCATTTCACAATCATAAAGAGTTTGATGATCATTTGAATGTCTCTAGTATCACAGGACTTGTAATTACCGGGACCGGATATCATCAACGTTAAATCAAGCACCGCTGCTTATTTCAGTGCCAAGAAGCAGCACTGATGAAAAATTTAAGCTCCTAGAATGTGTCCAACAAACTAATAGCAATGTGTCACCCAACTATTACATGTAAATGTATAAGTTTGATTTTTCCCACTAGATAATAGATAAACAGCTTTAAGAAGTTGACATAGTTGTATTTTTATATAAAGGAGAGCTCACTCTTTGTTTAAATTTGTAAGGTGAGTTTTACTATGAAACTTCATTTTCTGAGGGAGACCTACTAGAAAATTAGCATTCAGGACATGTTTTCATATTGCTGAAACTTATACCTACAGGCGGACTCGGAAACTTATTGCTATAACTTTGAAGATAATGTTGCATGAGCATATACAATCTCTCTTTGAACATGTAACTCATGCTTATGGAAAAAAAAATTCCCAAATCAATCATCTAATAGCATTTACGTAAAATCCTCCCGAAAGCCCATCGATAATGATGGAACAAAGCACATTAAAATAAGTCCATTAAATGGTGAAAACATTCTCTATTTGAAACTTAATATGTAGTAGGAAACCTCGAGTATTGGAAAGGCAAGTTGTCCAATGCTCAGTTGCTTGGACTCCCCAAAAATATTGTCACACCCATATAGGATCCTTCAAAAATGCAATACTTTTGGAGGATCCGATACGCACCCAGCAACATCATTTTTAAAGAGTCCAAGCAACAAATTCAATTTATAACTTTTCTCCAAGTCTGTAATTCCAACAGAACTAAAGAGCTATACAATTTCATGTCTATTAAACTATATTTATTTATTTACCTTCATTCCAGTAGGAGATCCGGGTTTAGCAGTAGTTGTACTTCCAAAGCTGAATTTGGACTTCTTGTCGGCAGGTTTTAATATTTGAAAGGAGCACATTAATGTCTCATCTACGCTCATCATAGCGCCAGCATTGTCAAACTCTCCACAATAATTCGGTGCAGAAAATACAGTTACAAGTTGCCGATTAGCAAAAAACTCGTACCCGTCCTCCACAACCTGTAAGCACTTTAAAGCATTAGGAGATTTGATTGAAGTATGAAAAGAAGGAACCTTCGAATTTCACTTATTCAGACTAATAGAGAGAAGAATCAGAACAACTGAACAAACTTTTGAACCTCGTGACTGACCTTTTCAACACACACACAAAAATGAATATTCAGACTATATATATTACTTTTTTTAATAATCATGGTGTCCGGTCCAGCTTGTGCGCACCTGAACTAATTTTACTGGTTACCTGCTGCCTCCCACAAGCACATATACCGGGTAACTCTATCCAACCATAGACTATATATCAATTAACAGATCACTGATCAACTGACTATAAGCCTATGTACACCTAAACACTGAAGAAAAATTTACAGCAATGGGATTAAACCTGGTGAGCACGGCAAATAAGATCCAGATCATGCTTCTCAAGAAATTCTGTCACCTTGTCTGCACCAAAAGTGTATGAAACTCCCCGATCATTCATTCCCCATCCCTGAACATCTTTACTAGGATCAGACCAAAGCAAATCACAGAGCAAACCAGCATCTGGCACATCAGTTGGGCGCTGGAGACCTCTAATTTGGTCTAAATGGTTCAAATCAGGAGAGAGGCCTCCATGCATACATAGAATCTTTTCATCTATTAAGGCAGCGACTGGAAGACAATTGAAGCAATCTGTGAAGATTTTCCATAATCTCACATTAAATCTTCTCTTACATTCATCATAAAATCCGTATATGCGGTTTATGGAAGCACATTCATGATTTCCCCGAAGCAAGAAAAAGTTTTCTGGATATTTTATCTTGTATGCAAGTAGAAGACATATAGTCTCTAAGCTCTGCTTGCCACGATCAACATAATCCCCTAAAAATAAGTAATTTGATTGAGGAGGTAATCCACCATATTCAAAAAGCCGCAGAAGATCAGAATATTGACCATGAATGTCACCTGAAAGTCAACAGAATAAACCATCAAACAGACATTAAGCCACCAACTTTAGTGCATATTCCAAAACATGCTTTTCCTAATCATAAGATTGACTTGATCATTTTTCAGAAAATAATTACTTTTTCTGCGAAGAAGGAAAAAGAAATAATAAGCACCACATTGAAGCAAAATATTTTACACACCGAATGCATAAAATAAGTTCATGAAATGTGAGCTTTGCATATGAAGTCCATACATTCTAACTCTTCAATCTAAATGCTAACATCCATTTTAAAGTTTTGAAATGTCACAGGAAAAACCGATGAACTAACTGCTTCGTTATCCATGAAATTATAAGGGGTATTTATGGATGTCTAAATTTTGAGGTTCATTCCACATGAAAATTGACACATAAATATCTTACAGATCATCAGTAACCGTCAGCCAAAAGAGGTTGCTTGGTCAACTACTTATATCTCTAGTTCTCTACTATCTACCGAATAATTGCCAAGAGTCTTATTTTATACATGTCATATCAATAGAACTAGCCTGTTCTTGGAAATGGTCAGTCCTAGTTTGCCTCATCATGCTTTGTAATAAATCCACAACAACCAAATTGGACTTCACTCCAGAATCAAATCTTCAGTTATTTGGCCAGAAATAAAATCTTAAAAGTAAAAGAAAAGGCATCAATAAACTGCATATGAACAGATCATCAAAATTCACTCTTTTTAAGTTTTATGGTTGTGTACAAGGCTACAAGCTATGAACAAGGCAGAAAGAGGCATAATAAATTCTAGGTGCTAGATCTAATAATACCAGCAAGTTGGCATCGAAACCAATCAAATATCAAGAGATGTCTCGTCCTTCAAGATACAGATACACAGTGCCTCCAATTAATTTTAGAAGTACATCAAAGACTAGTGAAAAATTGAACATCCCAGTCTTCATTAGCTTGCAGACGTCCTAGTTTGCCTCATTATACTAAGTTATCTCATAAGCTACTCCATCTAGGCTCAAGTAGCTCAATATTTTTTTTTCCAAAATCAAACTCGCTCATCGGAGTAGGGAAAACTACAGGTTTAAGAGGCAAGCTGAAGAGAGTGAGAAGAAACCTAGATTTCTCAGCAACTTACGTTTAAAAATAAACAAATAAAATATGAAGGATAGGCAAAGTTAGACAGTAAAAGCCAACCGATGCCCAAGGTTATCCAAAATGAAATTGAAGATATGAATTTGAATAAAATATAATAAGGATTCTTCCATTTTACATCATGGACTCATAAAAGCAATCAGTGCCAAATACAACATTCAGCATGATGCAAGCTATTGACTACAGAATACTTCACGTTAAAAAAATTAGGGCGGGTTATCTAAATCATCCATTCCAATGATAAACAGTTCCTCTTTAAGGCAAAGTAGGGGCTCTCTAAATATCGCACCTATTCAACACAAGCATACAAGGACTCCTGTCAAACATTAGACTTAATGTAAGTGTAACAACACAAAGGAAACAAGATAATCGGACAAACACCTATCCAGCGGCACCAGGACTTCATCAGACCCAACAAAAGCCAAGTGAATTATTGAAACGACACAAAACATCAGAATACAAATACAATCTTCTCCAGCGAATGGAAAAGACAAAACTTCAGAACAAATTAGAAACCAAAAGTTTGTAAAACCATGATTTACAGAGGCAAAACCAGAATTTGAACTTTAAGGGCTATAAATTCTAGGATAATAAATTAAGTGTAACTAGGTAATGAATATAATTTTGTACATGTTTAGTAAATCTCTAAATACAAATACAATGTTTGGATTAAAGTAATTGAGTTTAGCCAAACCAGTAGGGAGCCTTTTAGCTCCGCCCCCATGATTTACACCGCTATTCAAACACATGACAAAGGGAATTAATTCTGAAACAAAAATCAATAACTGATAGGTTTTTCAGCTCAATGCAGTAAGAGCTAAATTGATCAACAAACACGATAAGCCAAAGAAAACATGACTATAGACAACAAAGTTATTTAATGAATATTCATTTGCCTCGACCTACTCATATCAAACCAAAGTAACATAGGTTTGCTTCGCGAAATTTCAACAAAAACTATGCCTCAATCCCGAACAAGTTGGGGTCAGCTAAAATGAATCTCCACTTCTTTATTTAAGCTCATTCCGTATCATTCACGAATTTTTCAAAAATACACTAAATATTTAGTGAATAAACTACATGTACCAAATAAAAATACAAGCATCAGATATCCATATACACACCATGTAAACATAGACCAAAAGCAAATAATCAATCTTAGCAACTAAAACAAAAACCCCATCATCTAAAAAAGTCAACTTTACAATAAACAAACAAACTCAAACCTCAAAATAGCTGCAAAAATATAACTAGTAACTGATTAATCAAGAATCAAGTATTAAAAATGGAAACTTTACCACAAATCTTGATGGGGGCTTCAAGTTCCAACAAATTAGGCTGTCTCAAGAAAGTCTCTTTAGCAACCACACACAACTGCTTAATCTCAGCCTCAGTCAACACAACTTGCTTCCCTGGTTTACCCTTTACTTCAAGAAGCCTAGTTATAATATCATCCAACACATTCTGGTCCATTTTTTTTCAATTTTATCAGATTTTCACTCAATTTTTTGACCTAGTTGTGTTGATGAACAAATGGGGTTTTAGTATTTGAGGGTGCAGACTTTTGTATAAGAAGATTGATGGATTCCCTAATTATTATTTTTTTTCTTCTTCTATATATGGGTGGTTGCTATTTGAAGAGTGGTCAAAAGGGTGTCGTTTTATAGTTTATAATGTGTCGTTTTGATGAGAATCTTGAAACATTCTTGTTCTTTTAATCAGGCCACTAGCCATTGATAAAAGATTAAAAATCCCTCAAAATTGAAAATTCTTTTTCAATGGAGGAGGCAATTTGTTTTGTTATATACAGAAATTGTTAGGTCATAACAAGGGGGTGGGGGTGGGGACCATGATGGATGTGATGATATTTTTTTATTGAGTTCAGTTCGATATTTGAAACTCGTTAGTTCTACTAATTTAGTTTCGTGTCAGATAAGCTTACTAATTAAGGATTAAACTTTTCGTAAAGAACATCGTTAGGGTTTGAACTTTGAGATTTTTCAATAAAATGAAGATGTAGTACTCCTTCTGTCTAAATTTATGTGAATTTTTTTATTTTTCGAGAGTCAAACAAATTAATTTTGATCGGAAATTTGCGCGTGAGACCTTTAAAAAAAATTAATAAACTTATGTATTTGTAAATTACGTAAAAAGTATAATACGTCACAATAGTTGACAATTCAAAATAATTAAAAGATATAGAAAAAATTTAGGTTAAAAATAGACTTTTTTGAATTTCGAAATTCGAAAAGTGTCACATAAATTGGGATGGATAGAGTAATTATTATAATATATCATCTAATGATAATTCGTGTTACACTATATCAAAGAAAAAAAAATTTATCACAGAGTCTCGTGTTATTTGTTTTTTGATCTCATAAAACATGTTGATATTAAAACTCTTTAGTTAAATTTAGGGATAGATGTTAGTTCCATTATACATGTTGCAAGAATCAAACATATGAGTTTGCTTTCGTAATGAGTTGGACGTTTTAAACATTCATGATTCAGCTATGAATGTAACGACCGAGTGAGAGAAAGAAATTTGATTGTTTTTCCTTCTAGAGCTTCAATTTCTTTTATTATATAGTATTTCAAATTCTGAGTATGAAGATAAAGAATCCTTCAATAAGATACATTCTCTATTTACGCATTAAGTGCATGAATTCGAATAATGAAGTCAATAGGATAGATTCCGTAAATGACAAAAACTTAAATAAATACACCAAATTAACAAATATGGAACTGTTAGTCATATGAAGAGGAACAAACATCAAGGATATTTTGAAAGATCGATAATCCTTAATTAAAAATACGTAACTTCAAATAATCGAATTAATGAATTTCATATGCTAAGTACTTGGAAAAAGAAGTGGTGGTGGATTCACTTGTAATAAGAAGTAAGAACACATATATTTAAAATATATTTTAAAACGTATAATACATACTATATTTCAAATGAACTAATCGTTTCCTGTTAATCAATTGAACATTAAATTAGTTAATTTGATACAAACACTAAATGCGAATAGTTATTTACCCTACTCGATAAGTGGGCCTTACGGTAAGTGGGGCCCACTTTAGATGGTAGGACCATCTAAATATATTTAGAATAATTATTTTACTATAACTACACATTTTTCTTCACTTTCTATATCTAGATAGTACCAGAAAATTGCAAAAATCCCAATAATCAATTATAGAATTTTAATAGGCCCATAAATAAAGCAAATGTAGCCCAAAAATATATGTAACTTTATTGGGCCAAAGCACCACATCCAATTATGGATCTTAGTGCCCACAAAGTGTGCAAATAATTTGAAGGACCACTATTTAAAACATAATCAATGTTAGTATATATTAAAATAATTTAAAATATAAAAGAATTTTGAAGTATGCTATAGCCTATAAGAATTTTGAAGTATATTATTTTATGTAAATTATACATTGTTGAAAAAAAATAAATTGAATGACGTTTCGTGAAACGATTTTGGTTCTTAAAATCTTTCGAATAATTTTTTAATAATAAAAATGCAATTGAATGTGAATCTCTTTGTATTCTTTTATCTTCGTGAATACGATATCAATCTCATAAATAAGTCCAGAAAATTAATTAAATATATTGTTATTATAATTATTGGCTAGTAAGATTCCACTCGAACACAAATAACAAATATCATAGTAATTTTGCTTTCACATGTTACAATATTTTTTAAAATTAAATCTAAAAAAAAAAAGTTCACTTGACAATTAGGTAATTAATTGACAACTTGACAATTTGTTGTAAATCATTATGCTTTGATCTAAATGTCGATATGAATAAATTTTTATTAATGATAAATATCTAGTGAAATATATAAGAATTTAGATTTAATTATTTTATAAATGATTTGATTATATAATAATTAACTTTTTTTTTTATAGTCAATATATGTAATTATATTGTTTCTTACGCGTACTCATTAAAGCAATTCTTGTCTTTTATTCAATTTTCAAACACATTGGAACACTTATTTCTATATAAAATTTAAAAAAATTCTAACTTTATGCATCATTATGTCAACAAAACAAGTATATTATCATTAATGTCATTTTGAATTTTTCCTAGAAATTTCCCATTGTGGAAAGTGAACCCCCATTGCCCTATATATAAATATATTTTGCTTCATTTATTCACTAATCACTATTATTTCACAAAATTCAAATTAAGTATTGCTTTCGAACGAGGAAATTATTCTTTTAATTCGTATTATAAAATTTGATTTTGATATTGAGTTCTGGTGAATCTGGCTGTTAATCTAAGTTCTTCTTTTGAAGGTCAAGATTTTTGTTACTAATGAAGATCATAGGTATTTATTTTCTTGTTATTATGTTCATTTTACTATCTAATATTGTTGTCATAGACAATAAGGTTGTGTGTTTTGCCATGGGAAGTGTTGAGCCACCGAGTCACGACAAGAGAGCGGGTCTAAACCCTCCACCACCTCCTAAGAGTTATCCCCCGATCCATTGGAAGCAATCGAGATTCATTCCCCCAACCCCGCCACCACCAACATCAAGTTGATCTATGACAACGTACATGAGATTTTGTACGAGTGATGTTGATTTATCGTCATAATTTGACTTGTAATAAGGACTAAGTTTTACCCTAGTATCCAATAGTCGTGGATGGGTGGGTGGGTGGGTGAGGTTCATCCCCCAAAGCTACCACCAATATCGTAATAATTAATGATATACATGCGAGTGATATCAGTTTATCGTCATAATTTTGACTTATAATAAAAAATACCTAATTGGATGGTCTCACTAGCATTCTTTTTGTAGCTTTATGCACACAAGATTTTATGCTAGTGGTGTCTTTTACTTATTATAATATATTAATTTGTAGATATGAAATGTGCCATGGCACTATTTTATATTTTAAAGTTATTCTCAAGCATCAAATTCAAAACGTCCTATATATTGTTTCATTATTTTGCAAGTCACGTTTAAGTATACTTGTTGATAGTGCATGAAAAAAGATAATTGCACAATTAAACAGACACCTTTGCTTCATCGACATTGGCGCTAGAGGCTCTACCCCCGCCCACCAGCCCCTTATGGAGTTAGCGGACCAAGAGAAAAAATTCCCCGATATAATAAAGAAAGTAAGAAGGGTTCCAAACCATTGAAACAGAAAGCACTAAAGACTGTTATGACGTGGCAGAAATGATCACCGTCAAGCACAAGTACAAAGTAATAACAGATAAGTTTTATAACAAATATAAAAATAGTAGACAAAATATGTTGATTGTAATGAAAAAAAGATAATACTACTTTGCCTCTTTATTGGTGAACACAATGGTTTCTAACTAGAAAATCAGGAACCAATTCGAATTTAAACCTTTAACATGTCGGTAATTTTTAACCATAGACATTTGACCTAACCAAACCCTTTTTTTTCATCTTCTTTATTCTCTTTTCAATACCCAAACATCATGAGTTAACCTTCATGGAATAAGTAAAAACAATATCTTTCTAAACTAATAAAACTAATAGAATTTGAAACAAGAAGTAATATGAATTCTACAAGTAGGAACAATTTATTTTTTTCGAAATAATCAACCTAAATAAACAATAACTATTGTATTAGTAAGTGCATAACGTATGTATACTGGCTAGAAAAATAAACAATAACTATTGTTAGACAGAAGAAACAAGGAATATCGCGGTATACAAGACGTATACCATAAAGTAGAGAAATACACTAATGAATGACAAATTGATATATAGGTTATACAATATAAACTCTACAAACTATAAGGTTAGCAAGAAATTGATTCATTTGAATATCCTTCGTCGAAAAATTATACTGTGCAACTAGGGTAAAAACATTCTTTTCCTGTGTACTTGTATTTTGGGATCCCTTCAATACAAAGAGAAGCTTTTAAAATGGCTTTAGGCCACAAGTTTGAATCTGTTGTGTGACATTCTTGCATTTTTTCGACTCACCTTATTGGAAATCCTGGCTCTGCCACTGAGTGAAATTTTGCGGATCAGACTACAGGCTCGGGACAGTTTCGTCAACTCCACGTTCGTTTTTTCCATTGGTATTACTTTAAAAGCCTTCACCAGCTCTTTGTAAGACTCTTTGAAGTTCTTCAGCCATTCCTTGCAGGAGAACAGGCTTTCGTATGAGACCGTTGATTCCAACCTGTAGACATCTGTCCCATACTTGTTGCTCTGAAGTAGAAGACAAGGCTATGATCAACGGCCAGTTACGACTGTGGAATTTTCGTACCCTTGTTGTCACTTCAAATCCGTCCATTTCCGCCATGTGAAGATCCAAAATGACAACTTGGATGGAAGTTGTTGAATGTCCCATTGCACTTAGGCACTGAAAACCAGACGAAACAGCAATCACTTGGCAGCCTAGTTTTTGAAGCAGTTTTTTGGTTACCATTCTGTTAACGTCGTCATCATCAGCAAGTAGAACTTGGAGGCCTTTGAACGTTGAGCTTGAAATCGCTTGCTCCAAAGGATTTACAAGCTCAAACATATGTTTTCTGAACGATGACTGTTTAAGAAATCGGAGAATAAGAGTCATCTTTTGTGCATGGCCATCGGTATTTGAGGGCATCCATACATTTCCCTGCATCATCTGCAAATTAAACAGATTAAGCATAATATAAATCGACTCACCAGTTCAAAAAGACCATAAGCTGCATCGAAGGGAAAATGAACTTTTGAGTTCACGGACAGGATAGCTGCTACAAGAACTAACAAAACCATCGACTTCCTACGGGAGTTCAGTTATAAAAACCAAAACAAACATAAAGCACATATTCTAAATTTTTGTGATCTTGTTAAGGTATAGGAAAACACTCAGCCATGACATCTCAAGATGCAAAGGTTCGAACGGAAAATAAAGAAGAAATAACAAGTACAAGCACCTCGACTAATTTCATGGGGTACCTAAACTTTCCTCTTTATTTGGAACTATTACATCTCTATTTTGGTGATTCTTTCGACAATGACACTCGAATGTAGTTTTAAAATTGGAATACAAAGTGCCTGTAACAGCACTTGCTTATGCTTTTATCAGAATAGAATTGGACATAGGTATCTAATTGTGGATACTAACCATAAAGAAATAACCAAGAGGGTCAACATAGAATGTTTTGGGTTCTCGGACTCTTCACAGGTTTAGACTTTTTTTTGAGTGTAAATTTCAATCACAACTCGAACACAGATTTAATCCTTAAAAATCAAAGATGCTCTCAGGCTGAACTTTTGTTCTACGAGATTTTCCATCCTAGTAATAGCCATTTTGAAAATGTAAGTTACTTCAACATGAGGCAGTTTTGATGTTTTTAAAGATAACACTTAACAGGAACAAGAATTTGACATTGGTCAAGAATCTTGGATCAGCCTCGTCTTTGATTCATGCGCTTCCGTTAATTTGAGTTTCTTCATATATCTAGTCGATATTTACATCTAATTCATCAAACAATCAAGATTAGATTATGATGTGATATAAACCAGTAACAAATATTTATGCAAGTCAATGCATGGGTTGAATTCAACGAGTATATATGCCAATGTAAATCCAAATGACTAAAACAACCAGGAATCAATGAGCATAAATCTTATTAAGGTTCGGTAGCTTTAATCACCTAAAGTACTTTAAGCTAAGAAAGACGTAATTTAAAACACAAAATGATAGTATGCTCACCTGAACAAGCTTTTTGCACATGCTGAAACTCATGCCTTCCTTTAACTCTTTGCTGTTGTACCTCTTTCCGCCAAAGTGAGAAGTTGAGATTGAGCTATCTGTTTGAGAACCTCCACGACTAACTTCAATCTCAAATTTTATGGTAACATATTCATCAAATACGCTATGTTTTCTTGCTCCCTGAAGCTTATCATTCCCCCCCTCGATTCCACTCTCCAGAATAACCTTGAATACAATGGAGCCCCTTCCGGAGCTGATATTCAATAGATGTCCCACCATATGAAGTATAACCTGAAACGTTCTCTTCTCATCACCCATCACCAGATTAGGTAAAGAATTGGAAACATCCGTGGAAAAGCGAAAGCCCTTATAAACACACAGGCACTTAACAAGACAAGAAGCCTCTCTAATCAGTGAATGCAGCTGAAAGGGCATCATTTCTACTGGGAATCTCCCTTCGTCTTTGTCGGGTATATCCATTGCATCGTTTATTAAATTTGACAGCACGGTGCTCGTTCTCACCATTGTGTCGATTATAATCTTCTGGTTAGAGCTTGTGCTCTCATCTTGAAGTATGGAAAGCAATCCCAAAATCGAGTGCATTGGCCGTCTCATCCCATTGTTCATTACCTTCTGAAACGAATTCCTTGCCTGGCTTGCCTTCACGGCATTCTCCTTAGCCTGTTGCAGCAAACCATTCCTCGCTTCTAGTTTCTCCCTCATTAATTGTGACTCTTCAAGAACTGTTGCGTGGGATAGGGCCACAGCCACCTGATCAGCAACTACTTCCACTATCTCCATCTCATTATGGCTACAATCATCATTTGCACTCGGCATAACCAAAACTAAAATAGCATATCGAGTGTCAACCAACTCAGGTGTCCCACCTTTGAAATCCGAAGCACAAAGCAACGGCATCCGAATCGCTGCAACAGTACAAGGCTCACCAGGCCCTCCACTGCTTGCAGCTGCAAGAACCGAATCTTGTCTTAAAATTCTCACTCCTTTGTTCTTTGTTATCTCTAACACATCCGGATCATCAATCGGAAGTGAACGATGGTATTCTACAGCAGAACCGGGACTTAACCCGTGTGTCAAGTTCATCAATGACCTATCCTCATTTGGCATCCAAACAGCACAATTCTGCAGATTCAATGTCTTTGAAAGCTCAACTAAAGTAGTATACAATATCGTATGTTTATCAAGCGACTTTCTAATCTCACGTGTCAGCATTCGGACATGAGTATACACTTCTTTCTGTTTCTTCATCATACCAACCTCTTGATCAAGCTCCAACACATTTTGAGTCAAAAATAGTTCTCTAACCTTAACTTTAAGTAGCATAGGGAACAAAGTCAAAAGGGTAATTGCAGTTGCACAAGAAACAAGGGCGGTTAGGATTTTCGCAACGGTTAAGGACATTATCAATTGGAATGAAGGATGAGCACTATAAGTCAATCCATTGAGCAAATGAGTCAATCCACATAGAACTATGAATGCAATGAATTGAACAAGAACCCATTTGAATGGAACATCAGAGCAACTTATAAAGTAAAGCAACTCGAGTGGAATCGAAAAATAAGCAATTGCAATCAAGAAATCACTCACTTTTTGGCAATCAAGAATGGTATGTATATTCCAAAAGACACCCTCTTCATCACAGTTACAGTTGGAGAACTCATTATCAGTAGCTATAACAGATATGATGAATAAAGAGATCAAGAATCCCACAAACAACCACCTTAACATAATTATATATCTATAACCTGGAAAAGTCCCAAATTTTGAGTTTTTCAAAATGTCCACTCAATCAACATGAAAGGCAAATATCCAGTAACATCTCATTGCCAAACAGAACATAACAAAATATGATCTTTCACATTTTTAGATCTAACAAACTCATATGCCTCAAGATCCAACATACCCATCTCACCAAAGCACCAAAATTTTCAAAAAAAAATCCCTCTACCTCAATTTTTTCTTCTTCCTTTTCACTCCAAGAACAACAAATTCTTAAAAATTAGCTTAAAGCTCTAATCTTTGAACAAAAGGGTAGAACCCCAAATCCATAAAAATGTAATCTTGGAAGAAAAATCCCAAGATTACCTTCTTCCTCACTTATTCTTTTCCCCCCCTTTTCACACTCCAAGAACAAGAAATTCTTAAGTAAAAAAAATATGGAAAACTAATAAAAGAGCATAAAGGTCTAATCTTTACACCAAAATAGAAAACCCCAAAATCTAAAAGATGATAAAAAACACTAATTTTTTGAAGAAAATCAATTTCAAGTGAACTTCAATACTATATATAAAAACCCCACCTTTCACATAATATATTCAAAATCTTTGTACAAATTATCAAGAAAAGAGAACCAAGAAAGGAAAATGAAGTAAATTAAAAAAAGGGGCAAAATTAAAAATACAAAAGATTTTTGCTTTTTTTATTTTGGGACCCACAATATGAAGAGAACCTAGACATTGTTCCATCTTCCATTAAAAAAAAACAAACAAAAAACAGTACTTTTTGAAAAAACAAAGGGCTCAAGAAAACTGCTTTGCATTATTCAAAAAAGGTTTCAATTTTCTTTGGTATTGAGCTTGAATTATATTTTTTTTTTCATTAAAGTTCAACTTGTTATATATTAATTTGATGACTCAATACAAATAGACATCATTTTAAATAATTTTTTATTTGAATGAAAATGTGCTAGTATAAGATTTCTTTTATTCATTGTTTTATTTTCAACAAAGGGTGTGAATTTATCATATAAACAATTTATTTATCTTTATAACATGCTTATCTATATTCATGATATTCTATTTTTGCGTAGTATCGATCCATAGTGAAAGATTTCACAGTTAATTGTTTTTTAAAAAAAATTAGACTAATTTAGTTTAAAAGAGATTTTGTATATTAGTGTTTCTTTTGAATTTATAGCATGTTTGACGACGTCTTTTAAATATATTTAATTTGAAGTGTTTTTACTTTTCCGTACTTTTGAAGAGTAATATTCATGTTTGATTAATTATTTTGAAAACATTTTTATTAATATCGGAACAATAATTTGTGTTTGTTCAGATTTCAGAATTTCGAAAGTATTTTTTTTAAAAAAAAAATATTTTTTAGCTTTTGAGTTTTTTCTTTTTTGTTAAAGAGAATACATTTAATTTTCTAAAAACTTGATTAAACATATTATAAGCTTTATATGTCATGTCACAATGTATAAACCAATCTTCAATCTATCATTCCATCTTTTGAATATATTGACACTATTATTAGTTGTTGAATTAAATCAATTCAAAACTATTCTTGATTTGATATAACATTACTAATTTTGGGTTAAATAATGACCCTAAAAAGAGATATTTGTGTAAATCAATTCTTTTTATTTAGTAAATATCATATTTATTTAAATTAAAATACATGAAATAAAACGGATTACTTTTTTTTGTTAGTTGGAAGAAACTACTAATTTTGGAAACAAGCAATTGTTTCCATCTTTTTCTTAGCTACTATTCTATCCGTCCACAGTTATCTGGCAGTTATATTAAAAATAAATATCCAAAATTAATTGTTAATTTAAACAATAAAAAAATAATTAGTCATTTTTTCCAATTCTGTCCATAATAATTACTCTATTTTGAAAAATTAAAAAACTATGTAAACTTTTGATATTTTTAATATATTAAAATTATATTAATCAAATTACATCTTGTATTAAGTTTTTTTTAAAAGTGCTTGACCTTTCCCTGACAAACAATTATGAACGGATTAAGTATTTATATTTTTTTTAACCTTTTTCTCTTTTTATTAACAAACAACCCCCACCCCCAC
>NC_028641.1:76870789-76876420 GCF_001406875.1 Solanum pennellii
AAAACAAACTTTATTATCTAAAAATTGCAAACTTTAATAAAAGCCAAAAGTTTCAGATGTAATACGTGAATAGTTTGATGGAAACGTGATTGTAATATCCTTTTTTACCTAAATATCAAAAAATAAATTACTTTCTTATCGGATTTGAAGATTACGGATGTCATTATTATTAATATTTATAAACTTGATGTATAGAGTTAGCATTTAATTACATTTTCTCTAACTCGATCAATCTAGGGCTAATTAGAGTCGATTTTAATTTTTTTTAATATGTATATAAATATACGATTATCTAATTAAAATGAATTTACACGATCAAGTAATTTTGAGCCAAAAATAATTACTTGTTATTATATTTTTTTTGATTGTAGAATATTATTTAAAAATGTTTCATCAGTATATAAAACTTTGAATTTTTTTTCCGTATATATCATTTTTCTAACACAATTTGTATTAATTGTTAAACATGATTATGTAGAACTAAGGCAAATACATTGCATCTTGTATGAACTTTAATTTCCACAACTTGACCTAAGCAATGAGATAAATAATGGCAATTTTCAACCATCAACATTACTAGTTTACTATCTCCGTCCACTTGCAATTGTTACAGTTTTCATTTTTATAGTTAAACAATAAAAATTTTGACTAATATTTTATATATATTATATTTTTACATTATATTGATATGTCAAAAAAATTGTAATTCATAGTACTTTTTGTATAGTTTTTGAATATCTAAATTTTCTGTTTAAAATATCGAATTAATATAATCTAATTTAACTTTGAAAATTAATCAAATTAATTTTTAAAAACTGCAACATAACAAATAAAAATGAAAAAAAAAGGAGTATTATCTAGAGAGAAAACAAAAGAAAAATGAATGAGCAAAGTATGGATATTCTTTAAAAGTTTACTACTAGTAGCATCTTAATTATGCCCTAACTTTAAACAGATTAGAATTGATTGTATGAATCTTCACTAATAATATTATAAGTTCACTAAAATAAAAATATTTAAGAAATTTTTATCTTATCGTTTTGTTATATATCTAATTATTATTAGTAGAATGATTGCATGATATTAAAAAGGCCCACGAGGTCTAATCCCTAATTATAAACGATTTGATAGTGATTAGTCAAAACTCTGAACTTTCAATGTCAAATGTAAAATATCATGGCTGCTTACTTTTAAAATGACTTACAATACTCTTCCGTCTTAAATTATTTGTCATAATTATATAAAAATAAATTATCTCATATTATTGTATATAAAATTTTATATTAGCCTAAAGGGTATAAAATATTAACAAAAATTCATAACGATATATAAAATTTAAATTAACCAAAACGACAAAATCGTTGGAATAAAAAAAATTCACATTTTGCAAAATCGCTGCAGTAGCAGCGATTTTGCTTTTTCTGGTGGAGGAAATCGCTGAATTTCCAGCGTTTTGCCGTTTTGGTTAATATAAAATTTTATATATCATTTTGAAATTTTTATTAATATTTTATACCCTTTAAGCTCCGGACCCAATATAATTATAAGCGATTCAAAAAATAATATTCAAATTGACCATTTTTCAAGCTATCGTTATACTATTGGGACAACCACTAATAATTATTAAAACATGAAAAAATGGTTTTAGAGTCGAGTAATTAAGAGTTAAATAAAATTAGTACGATTAAGTCTTTTTATAACAATATCGTTTATTCGGATCGATTTTAATAAACTTAACTACTGTTATATAACAAAATATTGTTATAGAAAAAACAATTAGAAAAAGGTTTAAGTGTACCAAAAACTCCCATAATACTCTCTCTAAAATATTTATCACGTTTCGCTTCTTAAAAATCAATAATTAATATATATTATTAAAACTTAAATCTATTTAAAATATACTATTTTAATTTATAATATTTTTCGTATCAATATGATAAAAAAAATATAAATACTAATAAAAAAGAACAAAAGGAATAATAATAATTAACTTAAGCTAACAAAACCTAGTTAGCTGGATTATTTATCTACTAAATCATATAAGTAATTGTAAATATGGTTGATTATCCAAATAAATAGATTTAATTAAAGTGGCTTTTAATTAATATCTGAAAGCAACATTGGAGTAAAAGAATAGAAAAAAAATGATAAAATAGCTAAGGCGGCTTCACATTAATTGATTAATTTTTTAATTTTATTTTTTGGAATTATTTGATTATATACTTCGAGAAGCCACCTTTTGCCTTTTATCTTTATCTTTTAATTATTTTTTCTCCCATAGTTAGGCTAATTAAGAAAGTTTCACTTCAATTAAATATTTATTAACTCAGCCTAACCATGGAATAAAAAGTTACATTTTATCTCATGTAAAATCAAACACATGTTTTATGACATATCTCATATATATTTTCAATCCAATAAAAATAAATCTTACTAATAAAAAACATTACTATTTAAGTTTTCTGTTATAATTTTCACAATATAATCTCAATATAATTTGTTTGTAAATCAAAAGCCAACCGCATCAAGGAAAATACAAATTTACGCTAATTACTTCAAGCAACGTCTCTCGAGACTTCACTTATTATTAAAATAATTTATTTATATGTTAATATATTTTAAATAATTAATAATTTTTATAAAATATTCTGTGTACGTGTCACTTAATTTTTTTCTATTTTTCGTAGGAAGTTTCATTTCAACAAGTACACATCAACTCATTATTTTTAGTACTATAAATACATTTCAAGTTCACTTAAAATTGTATATTTCTCACATATATTATATGTATCCAAATATTTCAAAATTCCCTTTACTATATATATATATAGACTATAGTACAAATGGAACAAGGCAATAAAGGGAAAAATTCTAGTAGAAAAAATTATAAAGAAAAAGAGCCAATGAAGGTAAAATATATTTCAAGTCCAATAATGGTAAATGCAAAAAATGCTGATGAATTTCGATCGATCGTTCAAGAACTCACCGGAAAAAGCCCCGAGAGGGGCGGTGGAATAGACGGTGATGGTGATGATGGTGGTGGTGGTGGTGGTTGGTCTAAAGATCATGATGGAGTTGAGTACAATAATTCAAGTAAAAATAATATTTCTATGAATATTGATAATAATGATGAATATTTTTGGAAACAATTTTCAGAGAGTTTATCTGTATTTCAATATCCAGATTATTAGTATAATTATTTTAATATTATGTTCACCTTTTTTTTGTGGGAATATGATGGAAATTCTAAATAAAATAAAATGAGTCCATCATTATATTATTTATATATAGCAATAAATCCAATATGATACTTTCTATCTTATTTGAATTATTAGTTTGTTATAGTAACGTATGGAGAATTTTATGTATATACGTATATGTTTCGATATAAAATTTGTGTTGGAATTATATAGATATTTGCTATGTGGATTAATTTGTTTTATTTAAAAAGTATTCTCCATAAATTATAAGTTTAATTTTGTTTTTAAATGAAGTGGTGTATCGTGGCCAAATTGTGTGACCTATTAGCAAAGAAACATTCATGATTATTTAGAAAAAATTAACATGCATTAATACATACGAAAAATATCAAATTCTGATCACGAAACATAAAATAAATGATGTGAAGTCATTACGAATAGAGTGAATATTGGTCACCAGGCCAATTTAGAAAGACAGGTTAAACAAAGTTCGTCGTCAAATTTAGAAAAAATTAATATGTACTAATACATATAGTAAAAAGATCAAATTTAAGAATTTGAATTTCATAATGTTGAAACGTTGAACCAAATAATGATAGTCATGACGAAAATAGTGAGTATTGATCACCAGATCATTTTTAAAGGACCCACATAATTTCAGGTCAAACAGAATCCATAACAAAAATCAACATATACTAATACGCACGAAAGAATATCATATTTGTGAATTCGAATTCATGACCTCAAAAACACCAAAATAAATAACATTAGTCATGACAAACATAGTGAGTAGTAATCACATTATCAATTTAAAAGAACCGACTATATATTAGGTCAAAAAGAAAACACAATTAGAAAAAAATAAAATTTATTAATACACATGAAAAAAGTTAGATAGCTAACATAATGAGTAATTTTAATTACTTGTTTCAATTGATAGTATAATACTAACTTGTCAAGAAATTTATTACAACATTTGGAATGTTGTACAACTTAATTAAAAACTTGTAGTAAGTTTTTTTTGACCAAAAAAATATTATTCTAGTTAGTCAATACTGAGGTGCTACATGTGTTGTTTGCCATTTATACATATGTCTTAACTTTTTGGAAACTACTATATAACATTGAGTGAAATGAGTTTATATTACAATTATTGTATTACATAATACAATTGGTCGGTAATTAGGGCAGAAGACTAGTACGTAGCGGAGGTAGAACTAACAAAATTTTGATAATTCATCGTTAAATAGGATTATCTGATGTTTTTTTGACGAACCTTAATTTTTTATTTTTTACAATGTGTTAAGTGCATGGAAGCTTCATTGACAAATATCATGTGGAAAATAAAGCAAATATTTCAATTCAAATTCAAAAATCAATGTCATGTTGCTTCATCTAAATGAATAGAAAAATGGTAGTAGTAACTTATAAAATTGATATAACATATTAAAATACACTGATAATATAAAAAGAATTATACTATCGATACATAATTTTTAATTAAAAAAAATAAAAGAATCATGAATGGTACTAGAACTAAAGTTGAGCATCTACAATCTTGGAGTCACCTAAACTTTGGAGAATTTACAAAGAATTATACATCCTAATTAAATCCCAAAAGACATATATATTAAATTCAAGAATGATTTAATTCTTGCTTTTGGGTATTATTATTTTTTTTTTCAGAATTTAAAGTTTTAATATTTTGAGCCAACATGCATCTTCCCCTTTTTTTGCCACCAGGAATATTTGTGCATGGATTTGCACCTTTTGATGGACTTGAACCTCTTGGAAGTGATTGCAATATTAAAAATTGTTGATCTTGTTTTAATATCCTCATTCCACTTACATTATTGTGTAAGTTGAACAAAATAATAATTGATATGACGAAGACGATTTTGCAAATTTTGCAATAGTTGTATTGCTTGAATGCCATTGTTGAGATTGTGTTTAGAGAAAAATACAAGAATATCCTTGATATACGATCAGAGAATCTCCCTTATGGAGTTTTAGCTGTGAAAACAGTCTCTTTGCAAAAACAAGAAAGCCCTAATATGTGTATATGTTCACTCTTTCGAGCACCTGGAAACGAGTTGAGAAAATCTTGTTGAAAGCATGAACGTGCTAAAATTTCTGACGATTAATTTGGTGAAGATTATAGATAAAAGTGAGTACTCTTGTTTCTTTTCTTTTTGAGGAAGAAGAAGGGATTGGTGAGTGAATAATGGAGATGAAGAATATTGTGTAGTGATTTATATATATATGCATAATATATACTATATACTATATACTATATACTATATAGTGTGTATATATGGGAAAATGTGGGGAAATTGACTTGAAGAAATCCGCGGTTTGAATAGTTTGACAAAATATTAGTTTGGTAAAACGAAAACACGTATACTTGAAATTTCAGCACCTTTTTTTGTGT
>NC_028641.1:76876990-76926657 GCF_001406875.1 Solanum pennellii
TGGGGTGGGGGTGGGGGGTGGGTGGGGGTAATTAGTCGCCGTCTATTTTTATTTGTCCGATATTGACTTGACGCACTTCTTAAGACACGATAAATGGATGATTTTATCGTAACATACGTGACTATAGTTTATTATAGGGTAAAATAGGTATAAAGTGATAAATTGTCTCTTGATTTTCTAAACTGGATCGTTAAGAGTAAACATTTATTTTTGGCATATGGACTAGTAAAAGTGGATGAAGGGAGTATACAACAACAACATATCCGGTGTTGTCCGAGGCCGTTTAGGGAGAATAAAATATACACAAATCTTAAAAATTGAAAAATTTATTTCTGATAGATCCTCGTCGCGAAAATAACAATTCAAATATAAAGGACAAGGTGTACGTAAACTTTGTGTATAAGAGAGGAATAAGCCGGTCCAGCTTGGCCTCATGTGCTTTGACACTTTTTGTTTGGTGGTCAACCTCGATTATTTTAATAATTTGATTAGAAATGTAGAGTTAGAAAATTATAAAGTCAAAAGAGATACACATATAATGTAGTTCACAATGAAAATAGTTACTAGTACTTTTTTTCTTGTACGGATCAATCCATATATAAGAAGCTAAGTGAACACAAACAAGAAAATGTGTTTGACCAACGAGGATCGTAGTGTAATAGATATGATCTTTTTTATCTCTCAGACAGAAATTTCGAGTTTAAAAATAAGTATAGAAAAGATTTCTATTGGAAAGAGAAAAGCATTATACAGTCTAAATTCAAATATCATGTTAACGTGATATCAAACAATGAGTGAGAAACTATATGAAATTTTCTTTTGATGATTGACTAGAAACAAATGAAGCTTGTTGGAAAGTTAGTTAGCATATTACACGTGGGAAAGTATATTTTTTTACTATTAATATTTAATAGAATATAGAAGTATATTTTACTTGGTCATGAGCTAATTGCACTTAACATGGCTTGAAAATTAAGCCAATAGGATAATAATAATCTTCTCTTTGGCATAAAGTCTTTGACTCGTTCATGCTTTCCAAGCAACTCCACAACTTCAATGTATTATTCTTGCATGATACTTTTTTGAGGCGGAATGATCTGACATACTCTCATACTTGTTCTAATTTATTATTTCGACCCTTGTACTCTACGAGTGAACAAAGATGCGTCTAAAAGACTAATTTTAATCGAGTTCAATAGTATCGTTGAAACAAAGTAGAGTACGAAGGTTTGGAATGACAAATCGGAACAAGTACAAAAATCTCCCATGCCATTCCACCTTTTTTAGTGTTCCACCCATTATTCATTTTCAGAGCTTAACTAATCCAAATTTTCACCGAGAAGTCTTAATTTTAGCGGTATCTCAAACACTAGACCTAAAAAAAGTACCCAAGTCTAATTGAGAATGAATTTTTTACCACCCGACAATTTGGTTGTATAACATTCACAATAGAAACTAATGAACATAAACTGGTAAATGTATCCAAATATTCACTCAAGTTGGCTATTATAATTTTGGTTTTACAAGACTATACTTGTTATCTATGTTGCTGGGACCCTCGAAAAAATACACAGCTTAAGGACATTTTTGAAAAATTCGAACAACATAGCTATTAACTTATGTAATGCATGAAATAATTGGTACACGTAACCTTAGATCAAGCGAAAATGGAGAACTAAAAGCATCATAAACAACCATTGTTGCACAATTACGGGAAACCAAGAAACTAAATATGATCGAACATTTTACAGATTATCAGAATATTCTTAAAGAAATGTATGGCTATGATATTTTTGTCTAAATATAGGATAAAGTCGAAACCGATGTTCTAAGTATAGGAGAGTCAAAGCCAATTATATGTACCCTCTATACATGTACTCATCCAAAATCGCATGGATTTGCCTACATTACAACTGACAGAAGCCAATTTTACCAGCAAACACCCTCAGCCGAAAAACGGGTGATTGCTTAGTGAAATCTCAGCACAAATGTTTAACCGTCTCGGGAGGACTAAATGTATACAACAACCAAGCTGACATCCCCACATTTACCTGCCAAACCGTTATCTTCTGCTGAACCTAGTGCACCTTCTTGGCAAAACAGCAACCTTACCTTTGAAGATAATCACACGATAATGAGGAAGTAGTTCCAGAGATTATCTAGTTGTAGATCCGAACAGGCTTCTCAAAATTGTGACGGTTCTGCAGCACCAATATGAATCAGTTAGACATGTATTGAGGAAACAGGAAAGTTCACACGTGAAAAAGAGTGCACATAATAAACAACACGGCTTTCTAATTCGAGCGCATTTCACTCTTGAATGGACATCACGCATGGCAAAAAAGGACACATATGTACTGCAAGCTTATCAAAAGGAAGACAATTCTCAACTGAGAAATTCGTTTTATCTTTAGACCATTGCATAAATTAACTACCAGATCCATTGAGGATACATGTAATTATTATAAGATTTAAGCTTATCAAAGATCAAACATTCGAGCATACAAGTATTATCCAGATAGTAGCCATATGCTCATAAGCATCAAAAGATGTTCTTTCATTCAAGATGATTAACTTGCTCAAACCCCACAGCACGAAACAAAAGAAACCCTCAAAAGTTTTGTTTCTTCACCCTTGGGAAGTTACGGAACTTGAATAAATAGCTTCTCTAGTATAGTTAGTGCTGCGGGGCCAAGCCCAATTTTCTTTCCACAATGTTGAAATTCTTACCTAAAATTCTCAGAAGGTTTCTCATATAAAGCATTATTGCATACCTGGTGGGCAGAATATGATCGTTTTGGAGGACAGTCAGTGTGCTCTAATCCAAGGTACTGCTCCCAGGCACCATACACATCTCTTTTCTGGAAATCAATAGGAATATTAGGATATCCAAACACATGATGAGGACTATGCATAGACAAAGATGAAAAGGAAGAACCAAATACCTGAAAACGGTTGAAAATAATATCCGATTCCTCCAGGTACTCGGGACGACCCATGGACAAAAATGCAAATTTCCACTGCAGAGCAAAAGAACCACGTGTCAAAGACTTTCAAGAACACAATTACATATACTTTACCAAGAAAATGACTCATAAATTTTCAAGATGACAATTCCATTAATAAAATGAGAAGTCCAAAGGCAGAATGATTGTTTACCTTCGAAAACTCTTCATCTGGAACCTGCAATTTTTTCTGAATGCGAGCTTTAACCTCAGTCAATGTCTCACCCTCATGAATAACGAGGAAAAAGGGCTCACCAAAGTTCAAAACTTGCTGTAAACACAAGAGAAAGGTTTTTTTTAAAAAAAAAAAAAGAGAGAGAGAGAAAGAGGAACCAAAAGCAAACAATTCAAGGAAGAACCTTTCCTATAATGAACAGTTATTGCAACAAGATCTTTACACATGTACTTACTGTTTGATTTTGAGTCGCCTCCTTTATAAAATGATAAACATGAATTAAGCGACTATGAGCACCCAGGTTTTTCTCCTCTTCAGGAATCTGTAGTACAACCAGTGTCAGTAGTATGCAAACATCTACAAAATATATGTTACAACTATATACTCAAAACACGGGGTGGCAGATCGAAAAAGGAAACTTGAATGATTGGGAGATAAGAGAATTTCAGTCAATTTACTTCAATTGATCAAAGTAAGATGGATTCACTATCTGAGAAGTTGGTGACGGTAAAAAAGTTTCAGTTAAAAATTGTAACAGCATGTTGATAAAGTAGTCAGGTCAATGGGATGCTAAAAGGCCTCGGAAGATGATTTGGAAGACAGAATCTCCTCTTAAGGTAGAATGTTTTTGGTGGACAGCAGCTCGGGAGGCTTGGTCAAGACAACTTGCAGAAAAGAGGTTTCACTTTATGTAACAGAGGAGGATCCACGATTTTAATTTGATGGGTCAACCTTTAAATTCTTACAACTGAACCAATTATATATCTATAGGACGTGTCAAAAACACTGGATTCAGATGAACCCAGTACTTGTTCTCTACATCCACCACTGGTAATAGATGTTATCTGTGTGAAGAAGACTAGGACTCGGTGAATCATCCAATCCTCCAGTTTCTCACCAAAAAAAAAAAAAGAATCATCTTTTCCTCCATTGCAGAGTTTCTATGCAATGCTGGGAGTTACTTTTAAACATCTGTGGAATTTCTTGAGTGATGCCTCAGTGTTATAAAAGGTTTATTGGAAGATTGATAAGCTCAAAGGGTACCTGGAAGGCGGCATGAAGCAGATATGGAGAGAATCTTATGTACTTTATGGCTGGAGAGGAAACAATGTTTGCTTTGAAGGGCATAGAGATCACATATCTAGAATTAATAATGTCTTCATACTCTGCATTACTGGTGTAGAAGTAATCCCTTAGTGAATCTGAATAAATATACGGATTTTTTTGGATTTGTTGGGAGGGAGAGGATAGTAGGTGGTTTGTTGGTTCTTCAGATGTTTTCTGTACTTTTAAGTACTTCATGGACAAACTTTTTATCTTATAAAAATAACATTGATTGTATATGTCATGTCTCAGTGCAATATGCTAGATGGTCAAGCAGGGAACGACTGAAACAATCACAAAGATTGAAGATCGAAATGAAAAAAAGAAGAAAAAAACAGTGAAATAAGTGAAATTCATGTACATCCATTGGCCCAAAAGTAAATCCCAAACTGCTCTTGTGAATAAACTAATGAAGCAAACATCAGTTATAAAAATGTACCTCCTCTGCACGTAGCGTCCAGTATTGATCATTTATGTTTTCAATCCTTTCATTAAGGGGGAAAATCTGCAGCAAAAAGATGGATACAAGGTTACAAATGCTACCTAGGAGCAACCTATAAAACACAGTTATATCATGTCCTTTCATGAATTCTTGTACATCCTTCGACAAAACATATACCCACTGTTTACACAAACACATGTGTAGCTACATTATTGTTCAATAAACATACATACACAAAGACGCATGTATTAAATTCTTCTATTCTTTAATCTAAATTTTTTTTGGTTATCCTTTACTGTATTCAGCGCCATGTAACAGTGTCCTCTAAAAAAACAAGTAAAAGAAATTAGATTTACAACCATTGAGCTGACTCTGAGTACTGAAGAAGGGAGAAGCATCTCAGTGACCCAAAACCACAGTATAAAAGGAAGTTATGCAACATTATAGTACCTTATATATCTTGTGGTAAAAAACTTCAAGCAATCTTAGTTCAGCATCCGGCCGTGACAATTCAACCTGCACCATAACAAGAGATAAGATGAGTGATCCTCTTGCTACAGAAAAGACAAGGTCAGTTTTCCCATCTCTACTAGTTCCCACAATGTGTTTTATAGTCTTGATACTTATATGTGGAGAGGGGAAGAAAGTTCAAAGGCATCCACTCCTAAAGCACAAGACAACTCCAAAGTACCTTCGTTTTCAGATCATTAAGAACATCTGCTATGGTACTTTGTTTTGGCAATCTGATAGTATGGATAGTCACCTGAAAATAGTCAGTGCAAGATTATATTACAGAAAGGTGAGGTAAAATTGTGTCATAAAAGCATAAAAGAAAGAGTTTCAGCACTCACTTCATCTTTGGCAGAATGATGAAAAGTAACTTTGAGAGTTTTTAAGCCCTGAAGTTCTGGTAAAGGAATATCCAGGACTTCATAATACAAAACATCTGAAGTCTATCCAAAGATGAGGAATGACATCAACAAACAATAGTTAGTAATAAACAATTATTTGCAGTAAGCGGATATCTGCATATCTAGGAAGATTTAAAAAAGGACAAAATACCTGATTATAGTGACTAAGCATTTCTGTGAGACGATCAACTCCACGATACCTTATTGGCTGAGGTTTTGGCTGTTGTGAGTAGCAGTTGTGTGGCGTAAGCCTTACTCTTGATGGATCATCCAAGCGAAGATGGCGAGCTAAGCATTCAACAACTTCATCATAGTTGTTTTGCTTTGACCTAGAATTATGTGTCATCAACCAATGAAAAAAAGAGTTGACACAAGACCAACCTAGAACTAATAATTATACAAAAACAGATACATACAACTCAAGACTGAACTCGTCCTCCTTGGGTTTCTCCAATGAGCGAAAACGAACAATCTGGAAACCATAGAATAGAGCTCATAACAGTAAAATGACAAGGCTTTTAAACATATACATCAAAATCAATGAATATCCTTTTTGAACTCCATCCCAGTCGGACTAGGATCCAAAATTAGGTCAAAGCGAGCAAAATAAAGTACGGCAGGCTTACTGGCAAGGTTAGAGCTATCATCAATATCTATTGCAGTACTGTAACAAATCTTTTATACTCCAAGAGCCAATATCACAATAAGAGCATGGAGCACAAACCTGGCGATTGTGCACGTACTCCAAAAATGAAGGAACCTCTGGAAAGCGATATTGTTCATTCCCTTGCTTCCGAAGGGATTTCTGAAAACAAATAATGTCCCCATCTTCTAGCTGCAAAGCCAAAGTAGTGGTGCATAAAACTTTTCATTGCTAATAGATCCAGCGGAATAAAAAAAAAACAACTATTGAAGGATTGCCTACACAAGCAAATGCATAAAAACCCCAAACTGGATATGGCAATTGATTCCACATACCTGACAGCCACGAAAACTCAGATTCATGTTAATGTGTTCACACATCACATTTGGTTCAAATTTTATTTCCTGCGAATAACAAACCTGAAAAATCACACATCCTACGTTTTGAGTTTAAAAAACTGGCAGCAAAAGAAGAACAATTAACCTCAAAAAGTTCAATTTCTTCATCAGGCAAAAAGCCAGCCAACTCATTTAGCTTTGCAAGTATCTCCAGCGGCTTGCCACTTCCTTTTACAAAAATCCGTCCAACATACCTGACAACAAAAAGGAAATTAAAGAGACTGACCAAAAATACCTCATCCACAGCATGGATTCTCGTATACACAGCCCCAAACAGTTCCTAACAGCACTTCAAAGGTTCAAATGCATTAAAATTTCAATTAACCCTTTCAACAAGATGTCTTTATCAAGTCCAAAGGAAATCGCAAAAAATTAGTAAATGTTTTCTTCTTATTTTTTCCATATTCATTGTATACTCATGCTAACTTTGGTGTCACATTCAAATCTTTAAATGTTCTAAACCTCAAGATTGAGGAAAAGTAAAAAGCACCTTTCCATATAGTCGTGTTCTCAAAAATAAATGAGCAGATCCCAAATTCAGACATGAAAATCACTACTTTAGTGTTAGTTTTCCAGCTATAGAGAAGCAAGGTGTAATACCTTATCTCCTCTTTCGAAGGGTCATAGAGTTTGAAAAAGAGAAGGATATCATCCTTGGTCTTCTCCAGTGGAGGAAGAGGTTGCAAATCCTGCAACAACAGACAAAAAAAATAGAAGGCAAAAGTAAAACATGAAGAATAAAGCCTCACAGGAAAAACATGCAACATGCAAATCATCAAAGAGAAGACAAGTAAGCAACCGATACATTACCAGGCCAAATTCTACTTCCAAGAACAATTTTAGCTCAGCATGATTCGCTTTATTTGAAACCTCCCTCAGTTGGCCCACCTAAAAACACAATATGTAAGATCTTTAAAACCAAGTTAACCAAGCCTTCCCATTCTTCAACAGATCGCAGGAATGCCAGAAAAAAACAATGAAGAATACACACTTCAAGAATATCACTCTCAAGGGGACATGATGGTCCCGACACTTGGTCCAATCAAAAGACATGTCAAGAATCTAGATCGAGATTGAGGGAGGGGGAGGGAGAGGGAGAGGGAGAGGGCGAGGTAGACAGAGAGAGAAATAGGGCGAGAGAGTGAGGGAGAGAAAGAGAGACAGAGGGTGGGAGACAGAGAGAGAGAGAGACCAATCAACTTGTGAACCAACCATGGATGAATCAACATGAACAGAAAAACTGATCCTATTCACTAACACCTGAAGGCATCTATTTTGGTACATGTGAGGATATTGGTGGATGCCAAATTCATAAACAGGGTTTTCAGGCACCAGAGCTAAGCTACTTAGCATACAAATTCATTAACCTTTACCTAAAACATTTTTCATACGAAGACAGATAAAGCAAAGAGTTTACAGAATCGAACTGTCATATAGCTGCAGATTATATAAGGAATTGTCTGGTACCTACAGCTTACACCAATGAAAAATATATCATGCTAAGATCGTTCTTCTTTTCCAAGTAAAAACAATACGAGATGTAGCAAAGGACGACACCAATTACAGTCATAATTCAGATGCAGAGCACACAGCAGGGAGGTAGGATTGGCAGACAGAACTTACAGATTGAAGTTCCTCTTGAGCTGTCAATGGCCGATTAGGCCGATATGTATGGTTCTGGCGCTTTGCCCATAGCCAGTAACGTTGAAATTGAACTGGTATGCCAAATTCCTTAGCAACTTCCTCCTGAGAACAGACATACCATCAGACACATGTCAAACTACGGTGATTGACCAATGATTATCATAAGAAATATATTTATTATCTTGTCTGCTAAAAACATAAACAATTTTCATGAACCCTCTTAGCTAACCACCATGAGAACTCCACATTTTCCTGAATATTTTAATTGCTTGTTCGCCTCAATTTTAGCTATATAAGCACTAGAATTTGAAGTTTTATCTCTCTCAAAATAATACACAAGTACAGAAGTTCACAATTTATATTCGAGAAGCAAAAAGTTTCACATGAATCCTCTTAATTTAACATGGTCAAAGTCGCATTCCATGCAGCACATACAATTGCTCGTCATGTTTGATAAGAGCAGTATGGTTATAAGTTATCCAAATCTACAAGAAAAGGAAATGCAGAAGAATGATACCTTGAATTGAGCAAATGGCATCTGCTTCTGAATACGAAAACTATGCACTTTATCATGATCCACAAGATCAAAATAGATCTCCTTTCCAATTTGTTCACCAAGGTCTTCATCACGAGCTACCTGTAAATGAAATGGCCATTTTCAGTTAAAACATTTTGTAAATTTAATGATGCAAGTAGTAAAGGATATAAACTAGTAGTTGAAAGAAACCTTAATGATTGTATAGAGGTGAGCCTCTGCTTTCTCCTTTCTCTTTTGCTCCTTTCCTTCTTGCTCCTTCTTTAGTCTTATCTGAAAGTAGAGGTTGATAGATTACTATGGCTGAACAAAACAGAAACCAAATCAATAGTATTGAGTTGAAACCCACCCTGAGATGCTCGGCTATGTCCTTCTCATCCACATCGCATATGATCTTTTCCTTGTCACTTTCACGTATATAGACAAGCATATACGCATTTGAATATTTTGTAAATTTAAATGGTGAATTATTGAACCCAGGATTTGTGTGGGGTAACTGTTAAGAAGAAATAACCACTTAGCATGTGCAATACATAAAAGAAATTTTCTTCATACGTATAACGATTTCTAATTAGAAGGCATAAGTATAAGTAAAAAGGGTGCAAGAATAGGAAAAATACCTCTTCCTCACCACCGTATTGTTCATCCAGTGCTCTCTTTGTATCTTCTTTTGTCACACGCTCATCATCAAATTTATACCTAAAAGTAAGAAATGCATAATGAATCAAACCAGTAATCAGGGACAGTAGAATCTCTTGTCAATGTGAAGCAGCCATTAAGAAGAACCAAAGCCAAAACTGCTTGGCAATCAAAAGCAAGCACAGACAGGTGGACTACTGAATAAGGGCATATCTGATACAGGTACATTCAAATTTTAGCGAGTTTTAACATATTCTGAAGAATCCTTGTGAAGTAAATAGAAAATGAGTATAACAATTTGAAGCTCCAGAACATGTCAAATCTTCCTTGGGCTAAGCTACAAATCTAGAGAACACTAGAAAAGGGTGCATGCGATAGAAACACCCAATTATAAATGCTGGAGAAAAATGTATGATGGCGCAACAAATTGCATACCACTGATCAGACAGTGTAGGCCTGATATATGCATAATAGTGTCCCCCGTGCACCCCACCGCTGTGAACTAAAACACTGAAAAAAAATAGAAAAAAAAAAGAATTAGTACAGAATTCATAAGTAATAATCATCATGCAACATAATTGCCTGAAGTAACTGAAAATTGAGAATGAAGAGCTATCATGGTCGACGGCCCAAGTTTGTTAGACATCACACAAGAATAAGTAAAACCTGCAGTCAAGCACAATAGTAGATGCCAAACAAGAAGGTAAAACGGGGAGAAACAGATGTTAATGATATCGATGATGACAACAGAAGCTGCCTATGAGAAAAGCCATCATTTTCCACTAGAATAGTATCTTGCAATTTTATAGAAAGAAATGAAATAAATCCCCTGCAAATATACATAAAAACTGAAAAATAAATCCCATGCCGGTATCCAAAACAGGGCTGAACCAATATTTCAAATTACTGGTTCATACATGGATGAGATGAAGAACTTTCAGTACCCTCCTATTGGGACCACATAAGATCAAATAACCTCAGCTGGACTCGGGGGAACATAATATAAATGCAATAAGAAATTTCTGATTGACTATAAATAAGCAAAAAAATTGTACTAAAAAAAGCTGAAAACAGTTGAACAGAGTGAAAATTATACCAACATTGTTACAAGTGAGGATGAAATTAAATTTGCAGTTAATATGAGCATCCAAGCAAAACCTTAAGGAAACTGGGGGAGTAGCCCAACCCACAATAAAACCCTTTGGAAACCTTCAAAAAGCAATACGGGACAAGCATATTCTAACACTTCCCACACATGAAACCTGTTTTCAAGTTTATATGTGGTCACTTTTATTTTTTTCCTTAAGTTTGGAAGATTAAAATAGCTCAACAGGCTAAAGTCTGGGCCTGGACTAGACCAAGTAAGCTCAAGATAAGAATGGGCTTAAAAAATACTCAATGAGCTAAGAAGTGTCTGCCTAACAGAACTAAATATTTGGGGACTGATTAGAGAGAAGAGCCTAGAGAAACTCAGTGGGTTGAGATGCGAAAGAGAAGCCCAATGCAATGGAATAAGTAGAGAGAAAATGGTTGTGCAAACGGGTTCACCAAAGTTTTCCCTGTTACCATGTAAAAATATATACAATCCAATCCAAAACCAGGAGGTAATGGGTGAATAGCCGACGACAATTACGAACCCCTTAGGAAACCTAAAACCGATGTGGGACAAGTATATTCTAATAAAATAAAGGGAACAAAAAAGGTAGGATAAAAAACCTATATCCAGAATTTAGTTGAGATTATATTTCACTGTCTTGTCAGCAAGAGTATGTCATGTTTGACTAAGGCATATGTGTCACATTGTAACTTATGCATGATCTCAACGCTAGAATACTATAGAAGAAGAATAAAACAGTCACTAAGATCAATTTAATATGGGGAAGGAAGATGCAAAAAAGGCAGAAGTGGCACTTTGCACATAATCAGTTGAAACTCAGTGGAAAGGGAGAAACAAACTAATGTTCACAATATACGACCTACGTTTCCCAATTTCCATGTTTACAGGAACTAATTCTAGGAGATATACCAAATGAATCAATCAACTGCGACCAATGTCCAACCCCAGATTAGTTGGGAGTTGTTCAAGGTTGGTACCACAATATGAGCAATATGAACAAACGTTGTGGATGATTTGAGTTAAGGCATTCTCTCAACCGTACATTCTTTGACATGGACTTAATGATGATATTATGAAATTATTGACATATTAGGAAGTGTAAGCTCTATTGCTTCGTACAATGGTGTTGTTAAAGTTTTCAACTACCAAAACAAATAAAAAAGGCAAAAGCAAATGTAACCTGATTAAGGGAGATTACCAGATTCCATTCACCAGCAGACAGCCACTTTTATATCAGCAAACTTGTTAAAAATATGTCATTTTAAAAACTATTGATGTTTCAAAAACCAGAAGAAGAGCATGTAGAAGAATCAAGCCTAAAGTAAACCAAGTTTGACATAATCAGGTTGATCAGAAAAGAACATGGCGCAGAATTATTGCATAACAGCGTAAGCAGAAAGAAAACAACCAAGTAACAAAGTGATTAAACTGGTCCAGATAAAATGAGATATCAACTGTATATTTGGATGACTCCAATGATATACGATAGCAGGTGATCCCAAGCCATCTAAATTTGTGGCAAATATAGCTAGTTAACTAACAATAGAAGAAAATATTGAACATTAAGAATGTGAAACCACTAAGATTAGATCTTTGCAGAACTGACATGTTATTCAACTTAATGGTTGACCAAAAAAATTCATGAAAAATGAGCAATAACTAGCAAGGACAGATCATTAAGAAAACAGAAAAAGTTGAGACCTGTGCAGAGAATAGAGATTGCGGACACTTCGATCAGCATCTGGAGATAAATATTTCCCGTTCTCTCTATCAAGATCGAGTTGCAATGGGAACTCATATCGATCATTTATCTATATTGCCAATTAAAAAAAAAGTGATAAGCATTATGTGGCAAACATATAGTTATAAGTCAAGCACACTAGCAGTAGCATTTATCAAACATATAGTTATAAGTCAAGCACACTAGCAGTAGCATTTATCACCACGAACCATCTGCTCGAAGTTTATCTCAAGATGAGTAACTTCCTTACCATAATAAAATAAGAAAAAATGAAAAATAGAGTATTACTCCAAATGAGAGACATATGGAGAAAAAAGTGACACGCTGCTTTATCCATGAAAACCTGGGATCCAATAAGCATGAAACTTCCATCTAATGTAGAAAAACAAATAAGACTAAACCAAATAGCATTGTTTTTATCATAATCTACTTTCCATATTGTATATAGGACACCAGGAATCTCCTTAATTAAATATAAAAATTTCTCTGAGATGGCTATTTATCCCTATCAAAGAAAAGAATAATGTTCCCTCCCTAGTTGGCTAGAGCTTTACAAGCAAGTGAGAATTAATTACTTACCTTGATCATAGCATCCCGCACAAAATCGTATTCAAAGCGTTTTAACTGAAGTTGAAGAACAGGAGGGAAGTCAATGAAAAGGACACCTTTCCGAGCATCCTGTAAAACTAGGAGTTAGCTACGAATATATCAGATATCATAACTTTAAAACCCAAGCACGACACTACAAGAAAAGGAGGATAAGGAAATAACACAAATATCATCTATTAGGTGTGTTTACCAAACTTCCACACAGCACATTGACATCCTTCTATTCTTACAATTTCTTTTAGCTTTGTAAAACCATGCGCCTCTTATTCCCTATCATTCTCTGGCTCAAACGAATCTCAAACTTCCAATAAATATGTAAATTTGTAAACCACTAGCTCACGCCTCACAAAAACTTTTTTGTTTGATAAGGCAAACGTATGTTAGTTCATAAACATAGCCAAAAAGCTGTCCATATACAAGAAGTATACCAAAAGGTAAAGAATCTATTCTACAAACTCCACCCAATCTCCTATAAAACATGGAATTCTATAAGTGCACTGGAAGAAAATAAGGGACGCTCATAGAAATATTAAAGACATTTAACCTGTAAACCATGTTGTTCTGCTTGGTATTTGTTGTCGCCCTCGAGGCGTTCCACTTCAACATACTTGTCAAATGAAGCATATACATCACGACACCCTTTCACATCAAGCTGAAGATCTGATCAAAGATGCATTTTTCATAAACAAAATGATAAAATGGTGTTCCAAATTCAATACAAAACCATCATAAAAAGTTATGCTGGCTCAAATAGGTGCTATATCTACCATAAAAAGATTCTTTTCTTGTTGATTTGTAGTCCACACGGATACATTCGATGTAATTCATATGATGCCCCTCAAGTAATTGTTGTATTGTGCCCTCTACAACAGTTCCCTGAGTCAAAGAAACCAAAGTTAACAGAAAACAATAATCGGAAGTAATAACCTCACCTATAAAGAAGTATAGTATAAAAGGTGTCTGCAAGTTCTAAGTGTCCAATTCCATTATACAAATTACCTTCATCTTATCTTCGAGCTTTTCACAAAGAACCCTGTTAAGTTCTTGTACATCATGCTGCATGAAAGACTCATAGGTGTCCCACCCAAAGGACTTTGTTAATTCTTTTGTTGCTACACTAGTGTCGTTATACTGGAGCTTATAAAACAAACTCTGCAAAGCTAAAGGGATGCTGCCAGATGGATTGTCATTCTCAGTTGTTGGCATGTGATACACAGCCTGAGAAACAAGAAGGAATTAATCATATGTATGAAGATATTATCAAAGAAATCATTCATTTACAAGGCTAACCTTTCTAAAATAAGGAATATGGTATAGTGTCTGGAGGAGAGAGTTCATATAACAAGTAGCTCCCTGATTCTTAAGGCCAACATAACCAGTCTCTTTTTTAGAGTCATGGGACCAGTAATCAGCGACTTTACGGACAGCAACATCAGCTTCAATTATGACGGTATCATCCATAAGATAACCTTTCCCAGGATCATATAGTTCACTAAGAGGCATGAATGATGTGAAACCCCAGTCACTCTCCCTTGCATTAAACTGGTGCTGAGTATCTGCCATAAGGATCATAACATTTAACAAGTAAACCATCACTTAAAAAAATCAAATCACAATACTCTGACATATATTAAGATCCCTCAAAGATAGAGAGTAATCCCCAATCGTGATTATATTCTCTCTCTCCAATGCAAGAATGTGACTACACACAACATCTAATTAATTTTCTTTGACAAGCTGCATGATATCCCTTCTCAGGAGAGCTTTGAGGGTTAAGTTAAGAGATGGACAAAGTTCTGCAGCATTTCCAAGTTCACACTTTAAAGAAGGTCAAGATCATATTCCAGTCAGATCTTTCAGGCAGTCCCTACAAAAGATGCATTCCATAGGACCATCTAGAAAACTATCGCGGACATCAAGATCCCAAAGATAAGTCTTTGAAGGATCAGATATTTGATGCTGTTCCCCAATGAATGAAAAATCAAATGATCTGCACCGCTAACCCAATTTGCACAGGCACTCTATACAGGTGGGAGGTGAACCTTGGTTCATGGTATAGTTGTTCCTTTGGTTTCCGCGACCTAGGACTCGGGTTCGAGGCATAAAAGCAGCTCCTATCAGAAATTCAAGGGGAAGGCTACTAACAGTAGACCCTCACTTTCACTTAACCTCCTGTACTAGGGGTGCATGGCTAAGCCCTCTACTCTATACAAGGTGGCAATGAATAGAGAAAAGAAGATAGTGATTATCTTGCGGCTTATGTCTGAATAAGCCCATGTAAACCATTGAAATGCAAGAATTGTCTCTTACAAAGAGGCCATCCTCCTCCTCAAGTCTATTCCAAACAACCACGGCCAAACACTCCACAAGCTAATAGTTGATGCTTATGTTTATGATTCTACACATGGTACATGTACACAACGTTTGCCGAGTGACTCGTCATTTCAACATCCCTTTTCCCGTTGAGCACTCATTTTTATTTAAACTAGGAGCGAATATATATATATATCAAAATTACACCACAACAGTGCAAAAGACTACACAAAATCCCAACCAAGCCTAGGCTACTTCTTCAAAGGATCCTATCATATCAACTAGTGATTCAGCCTCCTCAGCATAGCTTTCTTTACACCAAATAAAACAAAAAAATAAAATTCATATTGATTTTCTTCACAAAATTATATTTTTCTTGAAAAGCTCTATAGTTCCTCTCCTTCCAAATGGTCCACCATATGCAAGCAGGGACAAGTTTCCACCAATTTTTCTCACTAACTGCCCCATCATCCTGGATCCATCATTTCAGCAAATCGACACTTGTTGCTGGCATTGACCATCCGATTCATACCATGTTTAAGAATAGTTGCCATAATTTTCCAGAAACAAGACAATGAATAAATAGGTGACTATTATTTTCCCAGCAGCTCCATACAAAAAGCATCTAGGACACAGTTGGAATCCCCTTCTTTAAATTTTAGCCTGTGTGAGGCAAGCATTCCTTGCTACTAGCCAAGAAAAGCATACCACCTTAAAAGGAACCTTCATCTCTGATTAGTTGACTATCTATGCCTAATCAAAATGGTATAAGCTGAGTTTACAGAATAAGTTCCTTTACTAGTGGGCTTCCATATAAGTGAATCTTCAGTGTCTTCGAACCCTTGGAATGATTCCAAGGTCTTGAAAAATTCAACAACTCTTCCCAACTCCCAATCATGCAGTAGCCTTCTAAAAGTATTATTCCATTTGTGTACTCCTTTTGATGATTCCAGACTAACGTCTTGCGTAAGATAAAGTTGATCTTCCTATTATTTGAAAAGGTATCCAGACTACTCACAACACTCATCTTGTCTATAATTTCTTGAGTTGTCACTATTTCAGCCATCATATCATGCCTTCATTATTCAACTTAGCCATGACAAAGGATGTAAGACTTTGGCAAAGGCGATAGCTATGTGGGTTGCCTACGATTGAAGAAATAATTGTTTGTGATACTAGTACTTAGGAAATAGTTCTTTTACCACCAGGAAAATCAATAGCTAGATGTCGGAGGGTATTTACAATCAAGGTAGGTGCTGGCAAGAAGTTCGTTCGCCAAGGGATTGATCTTAATCATGGTGATACCTTTTCTCCAATAGTGGAAATTGCATCTGTTCGCCTCCTTTATCTCTATAGCAGTCATGTCTTATTGGTTGGATATCAAACATATCTTTCGTCATGGCAAACTTGCTTCGGAAGTCTACATAAAGCAACCCAAGGATTTGATGCTCACATGGAATCTAAGTGTCGATTGTCAATCTTTGTTTTGTTGACAGGTAAGTTGCTCAGACTTGAGTGCGGGTGTCCGATACAGGTGCGGATCTAGAGGTCGGAAGGATGCGGATCTAGAGGTCGGATCCTTCGTGATCTAGTTTTTAATATTCGGGATCCATATATTAATAAGGGTGCAGGGATTCGCCTAAAAATAATTAAAATATCTAAAAATAGAGTTATAAAACCTAAATTATAAGATATTATGTGGAGAACTTGAGGAGAATCTCGAAAGGATATTAAAGGAAAAGGAGTGACATGGAAATTTTTACATAAAAGGTATTCTATTTTTTTTAATTTCACCTTAGATTTTGTATTGATTATAGGAATCATTAAAATTATCCATACTTTCCCATCGATTTTGGTCAAAGTACCTAAAATCTGTTGACCCAATCAAACACGGATCCCACACCCATACCCATGTCCATTCGACACAGGTGTGGCACCAAACTGAAGAGTTAGAGCAACATATGTAAAAATATTGTCGTTCATAAATATGGCCACAAATTGCCCGTATGCAAAGGAATTTGATTGTCAATCTTTGTCTAAGTCTCAAGCAATAACTAAAGGATTCATTTGACCGTTCTAGCATAGTTGTGCAACAATTTGGCATGCTTATAAGTAAAGCCAATCTAGGTGTTCTATAAACATTCTTATAGTGGCAACTCATTTCTTGGTTATTTACATAAGAGACATTTCTATAACCAATGATGATCATTAAGACATTACTCAACTTAAGTTGAGTATCTTGACAGACATTTCCAAATTAAAAACAAGGTAAACGACACTTTCTAGAAATTAGGGTGGGCACATTCCAGCATTAGGCCTGTCGTTTCATCAACGAAAAATGCTTTGGACACTTGGACGTTGAATTGTGAACCTATTGATAATCCTATGGACCTGAATGTTATCTTCTTCATGGATGGGGATTCTCGCGGACGTACTCGGGTACTTCCTAAGCAGGGCCTTTGACGAACCTCAGTTGTTACCAAATATAAGCCACCAAGGGCATTCATCTTATGTTTACACGATCAGCCATCTCGTTTCCTATGGTTGTTATTAGTTAGTTTCTCCAATCTCCTTATGGCAATCATTGGAATGCAATGATCCGTATTGTAAGAGATGTCAAATCTTCACATGGAGTCCTAGACACGGCCAACATAGTATGAAGACACGGGACATGCAAATAATACTAGATATGCAAAATTGAGCAAGTCCATCATATAGACCATCCACTTCAGGGTACTGATTTCTAATTGGAGGAAATCTAGTATCTTGGAAAAGCAAAAAACAAGATGTAGTAGTTCGATCAAGTGCAAAGGTAAAATATCAAGCAATAGCACTGTTTATATCTGTGTTTATATGGCTAAAGAAACTTTTCGAAGGATTAATGTTGGGAGGAGATGCGCTAATGCAATTGATATGGGATAATCAAATTGCGATACATATTGCTTCAAACCAATGCTTCATCGCAATACAATCTTTCCTAAAAAGATTTTGTATAAAATACAAAAAATCCATTATCCAAAATAATATTTATTATAGTTTTTTTATTTTTTCCTATTGTGTTTAAATACGATTGTCTTTATTATGAAAAGTCATAAGATTTTGTTTACTTATATTTTATGATTGGTAGCTAAGGAAGCACCCACTAACTTAAAATCCTGGATTCGCCACTGACTCTAGTCATTTTTCTTTCAATTGTTCTAATATTTGCTTCGTTGTACAAAAGTATCATAACGTGAGTAACATTTGATTGAATCGTAAAGAAGTCGTCCAACTTTACATAAGCACTTGGGTATGTACATCTCATGTATATCTCATGTTTTATTACAAAATTTGTGTCTCAATTTACTAACAATTGAAAATTCTTTACCCACATTTTACTCAGTTTACAACAAGAGCTAAAACTTGTCCACCTTAGTAATCACTTAGGCACCTAAACTTAACAAATAATTAATTGTTCATATAATTTTTTTGCACAATTGTATCTTATTCTACCAAAGAATTCCTTACATTTTTTCTATCGCCAAAACAGGCCAGCACTACATGGGTGGCACCAGAAATACATAAGGTGTCGACTCCTCAACTGCATAAAAGTCAAATCTACTCCTTCAAAAGCTCTCTTATTTCTCTCTATACAAATGATCCACATCAAAGCTAAAGGAACAACACCCTACGCTTTGTATTTTCTCCTACTTCTTCCGATTTTCCAACAAAACAAAATTTCCTTCATAGATCTAGGCATCACCCAAGATAAATCCCAACAGATAAGTACATTATGTTCCTATTCTTAATCCCTTATACAAAAAATTGATCAACTTTTTACTCTTTTAATATGGAACTCACATTAGAAAAATTATCACTTAATCATTTTCTAATATTTATGACTTCAAGTAAGTTGATTTGACAATAATAGTGGACAAGGAATTTGAGCATTTTTCCAATTCAAAGTCCTTCCATTGTTCAATAGAACTCCTATTTGCTCTTAAAGTTCTAAATTCACTCCCACCGCTTTGCTATGAATGAGTTATCATTAATGCTTCCTTAAATACTTTTTATTAAAACAATTTTTTGTGCCCTTGTACTTATTACGGCATAAAAATTGCAAGATCTACTTACTAACTATTTTAATTACGTTAAAAAGGGCACATTAATTTATTATTGTTTCCATTGTAGATAAATCCATTAAAAGTAACATGAAAGAAAACATAAATATATATATACATATAATTATGTAATATATAGAACAAGGTAACATCTTAATTGATTTTTAAATCTTAAATTTTAAAACTTCCTACCTAGTTCAAACAAGGAAGATTTAATAACCAAAACTTTAGTCGATTTCAAAGTTCTAAATATTAGGACAACAATAAACGACTATTTTTTCTAGTGTGAAATCAATTATTAAAGATAAGAAAACAAGCCATTTTGCGAAGGAGCTTTGTACTCCTTAATATATACAGATTACAAAGACAAAATTACTTCCATCTCCTTTCTTGGATTACTTTTCCTTCCCATTTAGGCTACTTGTGAACACTACTTAAATCCCAACATGCTTGAGAGAGTAATTAAGCAATTCATTCAGATCTCTACTTTCTTTACTATTTTTTTTTCCTGAAATTTGGAACTTTTCTTTCTTTACTAATTAAATGAACAGATCTTTTCAGATTTGCCAGTACAAAAAAGGCCTAGAAATGTTACATGTAAATAAAGTAAAGATAAAGCAGTAAGACATTCATGCAATCACATATTTAGACAAATAAAAGAATCTCATGGAGAATTAGCATGAAAAAGATAAAGATAAAGCAATAAGTCATTGAATCATTCAGCAAAACAAATAAAAGAATCTCTTGGAGAATTAGCATCACTATATTGAAGCATGTCATCAGAAGAATAAAGCAATAAGACATTCGTGCAATCACATACTTAAACTCATACACAAAGTTCATATCTTTTATACAACAAATAAGATATCTGACCTTTCTTTACTGTTAACTTGTTATTCATTCGATTGATAACAGCTAAGCTAAACTGAGCAAATCTACTCCAACCATAAGGCAATGTTGCAGCATCCGCCACATCTAAATACATTGACAAATGGTCTGCATTGTTCCCTTTTGGGAATATCAGAATCCTCCTGCAAGACAATGCACCGTATAGAACTTCATTATCATATCCGCATTAAATTTGTAAGCCAATCCACTAAAAAATGGGTTGTTGAATATAATTACCATTTAAATCCTCCTACGTTAAAAGGATCAGAGTACAACTTCTTCACATTCAACCTCGAAAATTTTTCGACAGTCCATGTGAACCGGGCTGATGCCGGATCATCCACCGCTTGTGCATCAACCGTATTTGTTGTGTCTGCTGGTGCACCTGCCAAAACTAAAGCATGCAAAAAAAAAAAGGACTGAGGAAAAAAATATAGAATACTTATTCAGTCGACAACACCTCAATCCCAAATCTTGTTGGGGCCAGTGATACATTCTACAAATTGTGCTCAATTGTGCTCTGTTTCATACTGGTACTAGTATGGAATTAGAACAAATTAGACATACTAAAATTTAATCAATGCAAGAATGTGCAGACATTCATATATATTTCACCAGTAGCATAAGAAAAGTGACATCAAATGATAAACAAAAATGATTACTCGTAAATTATTTGTTTATGAGTGTGTATGTGTGTGTGTGGAAGTATGTGAGATACCTTCCACAGGCTGAGGTCCCTCGGTAGGAAAGTCAGAACTAGGAACAAGCATTTCGTGGTCTTCTGGCTGCCAAAAACGAAGCAATAAAGTAAGCAATTAGATCTAACAAAACTCGGCAATTTTGATCATTCACATCTAAAAAGAGAAAATTAATGAAATTTTTACACCACAATATCATCCAAATATTAAATTCAGCACATATCCATCCAAAAAATCAAACTACTTCGAACTCCAACAAAGCATCATAAGTTTAGCAAAAATTCATCAAACAAAACTTTAAACAGCATAAAAGATACGCTAAACAAACTAAACAAAGTGAATTAACACATCAATGTAACTGATAAATTCGGTTAACATTTTAAAGAAATTTTAGGTCAATTTCACACCACAATCACACCGGACTACATTCAGCACCTATAAATCAAAAGCATTCAAAACTACACCAAGCAAAGCTACTTTTAACGAATAATATGCAAAACAAAGTAAAAACTATACAAGCAAAATGAATTTACAAAGCAATCTAACTAATCGATCCAGTCACTATCGCTTTTTAAGGAAATTTTAGGTCAATTTCACACGGCAATGACAGCTGACTACATTCAGACCTACAAATCAAAAATATTCAACATTTTAAAAATTACACCAAGCAAAGCCAATTTAAGCAAATATTACACAAAAGCAACTTCAAACAAAACAAAAAAATATGCAAAACTAACGAAAAACTGTAGAAGCAAAATGAATTCACACAGCGACATAGCTCATAAAATTCAGTCACTATTCCTTTTAAGGAAATTTTTGGGTCAATTTCACATGGCAATCGCAGCAGACTACATTCAGCACCTATAAAATCAAAAACATCCAACTTTTTAAAAAATACCCCAAGCAAATCCACTTTAAGCAAATAATGCGCAAAAGCAACTTCAGACAAATCAAAAATAATGTGATACAAAGGAAAATCAGTTAAAACAAAATGAATTCACACAGAATCCAAGCTAAAAAATTCAGTCACCATAGCTTTCTAAACAAATTTAGGTCAATTTCACGCCGTACTCACAGCAGACCACATTCAGCACCTAAAAATCAAAAGCATTCAAAATTTTAAAAGCTACTTCAATAAAATAACCCCTGAACAAATTAGGGAAGTCCTCCAAAATGATCAAAATACACAAAACAAACTAAAACTGTAAACGCAAACCGCAAAAAGAAAAACGGAAATGGAGATTACATCTCTCAGAGCATCGCCTTAAATTCATCAACTACATCCACACACAAAAAAAAAACGCAACTACAAACAAAAACGAACTGAATTCACACAGTAACCTAGCTTATAAAATTCAGTCACGATTGAACTTTTAAGCAAATTTTAGGTCAATCAACATTCATCACCAATTTAATCAAAACAATTAACAGTTTCAAAAAAACTAAACTACAAAATCTTCACAAAGCAAAAAAAGTTTACAGATTAGAAATGAAGATTACTTACATCTATCGGAGGAGGCGTGAGCAGAGTCATTGCCGGAAAACAGTAACCGTACGATCGTCCGGCGAATCGGAGAATTGAGAATTCAGAGGATTTGGAGAAGGCGATGGATCGAAAGACTTTGTGTTGAGTAAATGAGTGCAAGGACTGAGAAAATGAGGAAGAGGTAGTGAAGAAAGCAAAAGAGGTTTATATTGAGGGTAATTTGGCAATTATGACAACACTAATATTTTATTATTAATATTATTATTATTATTATTTATTAACTATTTTATTGTTAAAGTTCATTTTATTTTATTGTAATAGTGATTCCAAAAAGGGTATAACATTGATTGGAAATTTAAATATGTTTATTTTAATTTAACAAAAATAAAATATTAATTAATGTTAGATACTTTAAAAAATATATATTAATAATTTTCCTTTTTTGTAAGTTGAATATCAAAATTATTAAAAAAGATTAGTCAAGACATAATTTGATTATGACAAGTACTTTTTAGTCAAATACAATTATTTTTTTTCAAAATTCATTTTTAAAAAGTACTAGGTTGATTTAAATGTCAAACAGGCTCTTAATCATAATCATGTGGTATTAAATATGCCAAGTAAAAAAATAGAATTAATATTGATTGAAATTTTAAATATGTTCATTTTGATTTTAAGAAAAATAAAAAAATTAATTAATAGTAGATATTTTTAAAAAAATAATTAACAATTTTCCTTTTTTGTAAGTTGAATATTAAAAAAGATTAGTCAGACATAATTTGCTTATAAAAAGTATTTTTTTTAGTCAAATACAAATTGTTTTTCTCCAAAATTCATTTTAAAATAGTACCTCTAAAAATAAGTTAATTTAACATTAATGTTAAACAGACTCTTAATCATGTGGTATTAAATATGTCAAGTAAAAAATTAAAATTAAAATATTTATAAAAAAATGTTTTTTTTAAAGACTAATCAATTGAAATGGAGGGAGTATAAGATTTTTTGTCATAATTTATATAGTAGTGTTTGAATTTGGACATTCAAATGAGTTTTCTTAGTATACTTTTTTATGTTTTTAAATCTTAAAGATTTTATATATGAATTCACGATAAAAATAAAAAGTTTAATTCAAGCTATAAGACATGAATTGAAAAAATTAAATGTACATATTATTGTTGTAAATTTTTTTGGACGAGTGATCAAATATGTAATATAAGTACATGAAAAGTATAAAGTGTTTTTTTTATATTGATGTAATTTAACATTTTATAACAAGTTAATTCATATTTTAATTTATTTACTGTAAATATATAATAATAATAATAATAATAATAACAACAACAACAATAACAACATGATAAATAAATTTGATTGCATAAATATTTTTTAAATTTTTATTAATACATAATAAAATAATGATATGAAGTAAACTCCATTTATTGTTGTTGTTCTACTTTTTCTTTAGGATAATTTCATGTGTAAGGAGGTTATTTCATGGCATTGAGAATTTATTATTGATGGAAAAAAAAGATAATTGTCTTAATTTTGTACTTGGACTTTGAATTTTAGTTTGTCTATTTCAAAAATGTCATGTCTTATTGTTTAAGTATTCTTATAGCATTGATTAGGAAATTATCCTTATTTAGAAAACTTCAAATTCAGACTTTTATATACAATTTTTTGGTTAAAAAAAAAATATAGAACTCTCATAGTCATCTATTTGATGTTAATTTTGATAAGTTAATTGTGAGTTATAAAATTGAATAATTTTATGACTGTCTGAATAACCTTTATCATATTTGTATCTAATATCATCTATTTTAATTTAGTCATCAAAGTAAAGAAATGCTATATATTGTTGTCTATTTTACCGTTTAAGGTTTTTTATATAAGTTCGAATTTACACATAGTTCATAGATTTTAAGAGAAAATACATAATTTTATTTGTCAAAATTTAATAGAAACTTAATATTTTGTCTACAAATTAGTTGAATGTTCGATGTTATTCGACAACCGTAAATGAAAAAGCAAAGAGTGTTAGTGATTGGTAAAATATAATTCTAATAAAGTGATCTTTAATTTTTTTCTTTAACAGAATTATTGCATATATACATAAATAGACGTAGACCTCTTAACTTGATTTTAAATGTCAAATAAATATTTTAACTTTAAACATACACGCTCCAAGATACACCAATTTATTTTCGTTGTGTCAATTAAACACTCTTAACTTACATAATAATTAAACACTTTCGAGATTCACATACCGTGTTAGCATCAGATGATCACAAGATAGATATGTTACTGAGAGCAACAACAATGACAAAATATAGATGATGAAAGAAATCGTTTTCTCCGGAATGGGTTATAATCTTTTTCTTGAAATAATTTTTTGTCCTTATATATATATCATCCTTCTAGATAATACGATGCAAAGTAACGAAACACAGGGTCAACAATGACCTAGATCCATGTAAAGCATAGTCATAAACTGAAGTAATAAGATTATTCGATAATTGTCTAGCAAAAGTAATTCATAATTTATCTCCTTCTGGTTATAAAATCCTATCTTGAACAACCTGCATTCAAATAAAAGAAATGAATAAGTGTTGCGATCGATATGTATTACATAAGAGCTTATCTACGAAGATGTTTGACTAAGCTCATAAGCTGATCAAATTGATGTATAAGACAAAAAGATTCAAAGTGCTAGAAGTCCTAAAATTTCATCCTATAGTATATATTAAAATACCTTTCCCAAAACAAGACTCTTAAAACTTCACTTCATTCAATATTTGTTGTTCCTCTTTTCCTTTACAAGGAAGCATTCAAAAATATAAACTTATGGGGAAAAAAAACTTTAGAATATTTAGTTGTTTAATTTAATAAAAGAACAGTTAGTCAACACTTTCTTCAACCAAACACATCAACTGGGGTTCGTTTGTTATGAGAGGTAAAGGATAATAATCTCGGGATAAAATGCATGATTATTTTATTTTGCGTTTAGTTAAGTGTATTAAATAGTGTGGTGGTTATTAATCTCATCCCCAAACCGAAACATCCCGAGAAATGGTGTGATGAGTAGATAAACAATGACTTACTTCAAGGCAGGGTAACATAAGCTTCAAGTATGACTTTATCATCAACAAGATAACCTCTTCTAGGATCATATAGTTCAGTAAGAGGCATGAATGATGCGAAACCCCATGCGCGCACTCTTGTATTAAACTGGAGCTGAGTATCTGTCATAACGATCATAACAAAACGAAAAACAGTAAGCACTTCACCTAAATCAATAACGTAACTTGAACCCTCAGCAATAAGGTGAAAGTTCAGACAGTCAACTAACTGAGCTACTAAGATTTTCTCCAGTGAAAGTAAGAGAATCAGGCTCGACAAAAAACACATAGATCATATCTTTTATACTACAAGAAATGAGATCTCTAACCTTTTCTCACTGTGAATTTGTCATCGATTTGATTGAGAACAGCTAAGCTAAATTGAGTATATCTAATCCAACCAGAAGGCAATGCTGCAGTATTTACCACTGTTAAATAAAGTGATAAATGGTCTCCATTGTTCCCTTTTGGGGCCATCAGTATCCTCCTGCAAGACGATGCACCGTATAGTAAATCATCATCGTTACCATCATCATATCCGCAATTAAATTTGTAACGTAATCTACTGAAAATAGGATGTATGTTGATTACCATTGATATGTTCCTACGTTAAAAGCATCAGAGTACGATTTCTTCCAGTTCAACTTTGAGAAATTGTGGACAGTCCATGTAAATCGGGCTGATACTGGACCTTCCACTGCCAGTACATCCATCATACTTGTTGTTTCCGCTATAGCAAATGCCAAAAACAAAACACGCGAAATTTATATATAACAGAGAAACAAAGTACAAAATAACACGAATAATAACTCAATCAATGTAAATATGTATATCAAATGCACAAAGCGTGTGAGGTTGTGTTTAGAAGTAGGTGAGATACCTTCGACGAGTAGCTGAGGTCCGTTAGTTGGCAAATGAGATATAGGAATAAGATTTTCATGCCCTATTAGCTGCGAAAGACGAAGCAAAGTAAGAAAATTCGTTCCAACAAAACTAGACAATTGTCATTAACATGTCTATTTCGATGGTTGTTGCATATTTTTGTATTCTACTGTACTGTATCGTAATGTATTGTTTTGGAGATTATAATGTTTGGATAGACTGTATTGTTTCCAACAAAAGAAAAGTAGGGTACAACGTAGAGCTGCCATAAAAAGACAGTATAAAGGATTAGTAAGTAAAAATGAAATGAGAAGAAGAAAAGAGAAGTGTAATGACGTGATCACACCATGTCGATCCTTATACAAATGAGACTGTACAATATACCTGGCGATTGTGCACGTATTTCAAAAATGAAGTAACGTCAGGAAAACGATATTGTTCACTGTGTTGATTTCGAAGGGATTTCTGAAAGCAAATGATATCCCCATTGCCCAGCTGCAAAGGCAGAGGAGTATTTGCATTTCATTGCTGATAAATCCAGAAGAAATAAAGAGAAAAAACTGTCGAGAAGGAAATTAATTGCGCGTACATTGTAGTCACGAAGACTCAGCATAGTGTTAAGTTGTAAACACATCGCATAGGGATTAAATTTTATTTCCTGTGAACAATAACAAAATCTGAAAACCACATACCAAATGTTAAGAGTTCAAAAAAATTGGTAGCAAGAGAAGAAGAAAACGAACCTCGAAGAGATCAATTTCTTCATCAGGCGAAAAGCTAGCCAATTCTTTTAGCTTTGATAATATCTCAAGTAGCTTGCTTCTTTCTTTTACAAAAAGTCGTCCAACGTACCTGACAAACAACAAAGAAATTAAACGGAAAAAAGACTAGAAAACCGCGTCCATTGAAAGTACAAAACACCTCTCGATGTAGTCGTGCTTTCTAAAAATAGATGAAGAGATCCCATATTCAAGCACGAAAAAGTATTCATGCTATTGAATGTAATACCTTATGTTCTCTTCGACAGGGTTATAAAGTTTGAAAAATAGAAGGATTTCTTTGTTCTTCTTCCCTGGTGGAGGTAAACGTCGCAAATCCTGCAAGAATACACAATATAAAAATGTAAAAGTAAAGCCACACAGAGAAGACATGCAATAAGTTGATCCCCGAAAAGAAAGACAAGAAAGCTATGTTGCTCAGACGCTTCAAAAATGTCACAGGTGAGTGTCGGATCGTTCAATAGTAGTTCATTTTTAGAGGATGTGATGCGGGTGTGGCAACATTTTTGGAGAGTCCGAGCAACTTAGCAAGAAATAAAGCAAGTGATCACATTACCGGGCATAGTATTACTTCCAGAAACAGTTTTAGCTCAGAATTATTCACCGTATTTGAATTTTCCCTTAGTTGGCCAACCTGAGAACACAGACACAACATCGAAGAACTTAATACCGAGTTAATGAAGTACTCCAATACTTTAACAGATTGTAGAAAACGTGCAGTACAGAAGAACGATAGTCAGACAAAAATGATGACTTTATCAGCCACAAATGTCACGCTTCGCGTTCCTACCAATTCAATAGAGTTAGGATTGTAATAATTATTTACATTCCTTTGTGATTATTTTTGGGCGAAAATGGTGTTAGTTCACACAAACCTCGACTGTTCCAACACGAATATCATTATTAAGGAGAACAATTTTTTTGTGGAAAACCAAACATGAAATATACAAAGAAAATCACCAGTAAAACTGCAGAAAGATAGGACTATCAGACAACTTACGGAATATTGAGTTTCCTCTTGAGATGTCAATGCACGTTCAGGACGATATGTGTGGTTCACGCGTTTTTTCCATAGCCAGTAACGTTGAAATTGCACCGGTATACCAAATGCCTTGGCAACTTCCTCCTGGAAACAGATGTACCATCAAACATGATAAAGAAATGTACTTCGACCTAGCTCATGATCGGAGGATTGTCCAAAACTGTATAAAAAGGCATCCCGTCCCTAACACCCCTCGCACGCTCAGGACTAGACATCTGGAGCGTGGGCAATATAAGATGAGGAACTAACATCAATAAATGATGATTGAGATAGACTTGACTCTGATACTATGTGAGAAATAATTATTGAATTGTGTATCGACATTAGTACACTGAGGACTATTTATAGACACTACATTATAATCAATTTTCACATAGGATACAATATGTAGATCATGTTCTATTCCTATTCTAACAAGATACGTGTCATACTTAAGACTTACCGTGAGTGACCAATTACATATGTTTATAGAGCGTTACTAATTTTGTGAACTCTCACTGCACTAACTACTAGAACTCCGTGTTCTCAATTTTTATAATCGTCTATATACTCCTCATTTTTTACTTGCTTTAGCACTCAGTCTTCGAAGTTTATATCTTTTAACTCAATATAACGCACAAAAACAGAAAGTTTACATTCCATATTTTAAGTTTTAGAAGCAGCAAATTTCACATGACGCCTCTTTAATAAACAAGGGAAAACTGAATTCATTCTCACACAGTACATATAATTGTTCGTCATGTTAGAAAAGAGTGCAACAGAATGATAAATGTACCTTGAATTTAGTAAATGGCATCTGTTTCTGCATAAGAAAAGTAGGTACTTTATCATGATTCACGAGATCAAAATAAATTTCCTTTCCGATTTGTTCTCCAAGGTTTTCATCACGAGCTACCTGAAAAATGAAATGACTACTTTTAGTTCAATGTATTCTAAAAGTATAAAAACACAAGTAATTAAAAGGATAGCGACAAAAAGTTGAAAGAAACCTTGATCATTGTGTAGAGACAAGCATCTGCATTTTGTTCTGTTTCAACATGCTCTATCCTCGCTATAAACTGGAGGTCGATAAAAGATTACTATCAGACGAGTAGAATGAGAAACTAAATCAGCAGTATATTGAGTAGAAACTCATCCAAAGATGCTAAACTATGTCCTTCTCATCCACATTGCATATAAATCTTTTTTCCTCCGATTAGACTGTGCCGCACATACCTGCCAACTGTACACGTAGTTCAAAAACAAAGGAACCTCAGGAAAGCGATACTGTTCTCTGCATTGATTTCGAAGGGATTTCTGAAAGCAAATTATATCCCCATCTTCCAACTGCAAAGCCAGAGTATTGCGTAAAAAATTCACTACATAAAAAATTATCTTTAACGGCAATAACACTAAATATGTACTTTTAGCGGCAATTAGCACTCTTTGTATATGTCCCTAAAGTATTTAGTGACATTGGATCCAATGACAGTTACAGTAAATATTAATATTTATAGCCGCTAAAAGGTGTTTTTGTTGTAGTGATATGACTATCGTTGCTAAAAACACCAAAGTGTCACCTGGTAGTCGCGAATACTCAGCATAATGTTAAGTTTTTCACACCACACACTAGGTTGAAATTGTATTTCCTGCGAATAATAAAACATGAAAATCATATTTCATATATTAAGAGTTAAATGAAAAAAAAATTGCTAGAGAAGAAGAGAACTGATTAACCTCAAAGAGATCAATTTCTTCATCAGGTGAAAAGCCAACCAATTCTTTTAGCTTTGGTAATATCTCAAGTAGCTTGCCACTTTCTTTTACGAAAAGTCGTCCAGCATATCTGACAACAACAAGGAAATCAAACAGATAAACACGAGAAAATCGATCCCACATCATGGATGAGGTTATACAATGTCACAATAAGTTCTCTATGATGTCTGTTTTAGAACTCTAGATTCACTAAAAGTACAAAACACCTCTCCGTGTAGTCGTGTTTTCTCAAAATAGATAACGAGATTCCAAATTCAAGCATGAAAATCACTACTTTACTATTGAGAAGCAAGATGTAACACCTTATCTTCTCTTCGAGAGGGTCATAAAGTTTGAAAAATAGAAGGATTTCTTCCTCGGTTTTCCCTGGTGAAGATAAACGTCGCAAATCCTACAAGAATACACAAGATTTTAAAAAATAAGTCGTAAAGTAAAACATGTAGAATAAAGACTCACAGAGAAGACATGCAACAAGTTAATCACTGAAAAGAAAGACGAGAAATGCATTACCAGACATAATTCTACTTCCAGAAACAGTTTTAGCTCAGCATTGTTCACTTCATTTGAACTTTCTCTCAATTGACCAACCTGAGAACACACCATCGAAGAACTTAATACCGAGTTAATCAAGCACGCATTGTAAAAACCAAACAAATGAAGACATTTATTTTTCTTAATCGATTAGAGTTTTCGCATAGCTTTTTTTGTTAATAGTGGTGTCCTGGTCAAGTTGCACAAACCTCGGCTATTCCACGAAGTATCTGCTATCTCCCACCAGAACAAGTATCGAGTTGAGTCAACAAAAATATTATTGAAGATATAATTGACTAAACAAAAGTATATGTATGCTATCTTTAACAACTTAAGTTTTTAGCTAAAATGGTCACGTACTCCACATAGTATCTAAGCATACAAAGGTTTTAGGTTCAAATTTCATTGTCATAACCTTTATCAAAAAGGATTTTCACGTGGCTGGCTCGTCAAAAGGAATCAAGCCCGCATGTGAAGGGTGTGTTGAAGACATAATTAATTGAATAAAAGTTGCTATGTTTAACAATTTAAGCTTTTAGATGAAATGATCAATACTTCAATGACTCTATTACTCTCTACATTCATGCATGCAAACATACAAATTCAGTAGGCTTACCTACTTATGGAAAATATTATTAGTCTTTGCTACGCACGATGACCTACTCATGACAAATATTACTACGCATACTATTATGTCCACGAGAGAAGTAAGGTTAGTATTCTAGAACGATGAAGTGTTTAAGTTAAACTAGATGCTAAATATGTTTTCATGAGCTTATGGGTCGATCATGTCATTTACATACAAGAATATTCCATGTGTGCTGTGGGATTACAGTGGGTATGTTGTTGTTGTTATTGTACTCTTCGACATATACTTACGCCCCTTTTGTCAGGAGCATTGCATATCACGATGCAGGTTCAAGTGTTCAGAGCGACATGCTTCCTCGTCAGACATCTTTCTCCTTATTCAGCTCATATTGGTGTACCCCACTTTGTATTGGGCCAATAGTTCATGTCTCTTGATGTAGTTAGATCTTTTGGGTACATAGGGGCCTTGTCTCAGCATTTCTATATCGATGTCATGTTTAGAGACTTTGTAGACTAATGTACAAGTCATGCATATGTTTCGAAAACTACTTCACATTTTCCAGCTTATGACGGAATTTCAGTCATGTATGTGAAAAATGTTGTTTATATCGTTTTATGAAAAAGGAAAGTTCTTAGTAAACTCACTTAAATGTTTTACCATTCGTGGGAAAGTTTGGTCTAATGAGGCCCACGCCTCCTGTTTTTCCATTACAAAGTATGTTCTTCAAAGAAGGTTGTTATGTCATTGTGTTCGAATGAAAGGGTTCACTTGATCAGGTTAAGGCACAGGATGCCAGTCCCACAGGCTAGGTTCGGGGTGTGACATTAAGCACATCAAACACGAGAAAAAAAAAATTCATGTAGGATAAGGTGAGGAGAACAAACTTTAAGTGGATCACAAACATGAAATATCAAGTAGAGCTGCAGTCACACAGCAGAAAAATAGGATTATCAGACTTACAGAGTGAACTTCCTCTTGCACTGTCAATGCATGATAAGGCCGATACGTGTGGTTGTTGCGTTTATACCATAGCCAGTAACGTTGAAATTGCACCGGTATACCAAATGTCTTAGCAACTTCCTCCTGAAAACAAATATATCATCAAACACATACTATACTTAAGACTTACAGCGATCGACAAATAATATTATGAACCCTTACCCTGCATTGGCCTCAGAATTCGAAGTTTTATCTTTTAACGCAATATAAAAGACAAGTACAAAACGATTACATTCCATATTTCAAGTTGTCGAATCTAAGCAGTAAATTTCAGATGACTCCACTTTAGTAAATAAGGGCTAAATGAAATCATTCTGTTTAGAAATGCAATAGAATGATGAATGTACCTTGAATTGAGTGAATGGTGTATCTTTCTTAACACGAAATGTACGCACTTTGTCATGATTCACGAGATCAAAATAAATATCCTTCCCAATTTGTTCACCGAGGTCTTCATCACGAGCTACCTGAAAATGAAATGACTAATTTCAGTTCAAATTTTTCGTAAATATAAAGACACAAGAAGTTAAGGATAAATACTAAAAGTTGAATGAAACCTTGATGATTGTGTAGAGACGAGCCTCTAATTTCGCCTTTCTCCTCGTTTCCTTCTCTTCTTGCTCTTTGTTCAGTCTTATCTGAAATTTGAGTAGGATAAAAGATTATTATGACGCATGAACTGATAGAATGAGATGCTCGGTTTTACATGGACGAATTTATAGGTGAAAACATGGGACAAGTATTGTAGTCTTTCAGTAAAATTAGATATTTTATGTATATATCTCTAAAGTTGATAGAATATTACATATTGGCTCCCATGCTATAGAATGCCTTAGCGGTGCATTTGGTTGAATGTTGAGTTATTTACCCATAAATCATAGATTCGCCTCTGCTTGTCAACCACAATGCATATAATCTTTACCTTGTCATTTACACGCGTATAAACAAGCATGTATTTGATTGAATATTTTACGAGTTCAAACAATGAATTGTTGCCAAAATATGGACTACTAGAACTAATCAAACTTCCAATGGTCTAAACTCTTGACATAATCTCGACATTTGGAAATACAATGTTGTCGATGGGCATTCTTAGATGCTCCATGTGTAGTTCGTTACTTAAACTTCCGCTATACTTAGATTATGTTTGTATAAGATGACGATTATTTATATAATTTTCACAAGTCTTGTTGAGTTATCTTGTTTGCTAGGTAGGGTAAGTGCTCGTTAAGTGCCAATCACGACCTTTCAGAAGAGCAACCCCCCTATTCAAACCAAAAGAAGTACCTCCTCTCACTAACAAGGAAATTGTTGGAGCTGAGCTTCGCACTATGAGAGTTTGTCGTTTATCTTTCTTGGAGAGGTCCGATCAAGTAGAGGATCAGAACATTCCTAGTGTTTTAACTAGTCATTACCCGTTCGATCATGACATTCACACAGAATGACAGAAACACAACAAATAAATTCATTCAACATCACATTTTAATCAAATTTTACATCAATTTCACAACGAATTCACATGAGACTAAATTCATCAGCTATAAAATAAATAAATAAATAAATAAATAAATAAAATCAATATTTTTTCAAAACTAAACCAAACACAACTATTTTAAACAAAACAAAAATTACACAAAACAGAGTGAATATACACAGTTAGCTAAACTTCTCACATCAAACACATAAGACTATATAACATTTTCGACGTTTAGTAAAAAAACTATTTTTTGTTTTCAAAGCGAAAAAATTGAAGTTGTTTTTGAACTTTTATGAGTAATTTAGCGTGACGAAAGTGAAAAAAAAATACATTTTTGTTATTTTTAATTTTCGGTATTAACCCTGGAGTATATCTTTCCACTGATCGATAGAAACGAAGAAGAATATAGTTATTCTTCAATCGATTAGAAAAAAAGGAAATGATTTACTATTTTTCCATTTTAGAAAATAGAAAATTCAATAGAATTCAATTTGAATTATCAGAATTTTACGATCAAACGTGTTTTTCAATGTTCAACTCCGGAAAAAGGCAAAAACAAATCAGGGGGCAAAGCTACCGTAGCTGAAACTACCAAAAAAACACGCAAAACAGAGTAGAAATGTAAGAACAAAGTTGAAGATACATCCAGAATGCAAATGAAATCGGAGATGATGATGATGAAGAAGAAGATCGTTACATCCATCGGAGTGAAGTCGCCGGAGAGGTCAACGGAGAACGGTAGAGAGCAAAACCGGCCGGGAAAATTTTGTTGAGCGGGAGCGTTTCTTCAAAAATATATGACTTGTTTGATGTAATTAGATTTTTTTATACTAAAATAAGGATACAACACACCACGGGTTAGGTAGACTGTATTAAAAGAAATAATACATTTATTTTATTTTCTAAATTACATTAATATGAATAAAGACAACTCATCAATAGCTTTTTTCACATTTTTTTTTAATCAATATTACGGAGTGAGACAGACAAAAAAAAAAAGCCAAGTTGATTAGGCTCAACAATCAAACAAAAAAAAACTGAAATCAGAATTTGACTGAAAAAAGACAAGGCTAAAAACATCATGACTATTCACCATCGATAAAAAAGATTCTAAAAATTATTCTTTACTCTATAAATACAAGACAAACTTCGAATAGTGTGCATATGTGTGTGATAAAATGTTTGAACTTGATCTTTCATGTGATAGATAAGTAAAAATTAAACTAGAAGCTATAAATACTCATGTATTGTATTTGTCCAAATATTTTATTTATATATTTTTGAGCTTATGTTTCGAATAGTGGACAAAATTAATTATAAGCTTAAATTTTAATGTATATCAAGATCTTGAACATGTAAATTTTACAGAGATGATATTAGACATAATATATCTAAAGCTAAATTGTTGCAAAGAAAAGATGCAATACCACTTGACATTGATTTCTTTCTCCTTGCTTTAACTTCTAGTTATCATATCCATCAGCGATGAAAAGATTTATTCCCCTAATTTCACATTTTAGAGTAGTCAATATTGAAAAGTGATAAAAAAAAATATATATATGTGATAATTCTAATGGGGTGGATGAGAGAATCAATTTGGGGAAGGCATGAAATCGCTCATAAATTTGTATCGAAAAGTCAGTTACACACTTAAATTATTATGATAACCTATTATACACCTAAACTATTTAAAAGTGAATTTATTTACCCCTAAAACTGACGTGACAAAATAAAATAAAAGAAATGTAAATCATGCGCGTCAGATTGTTATTAAAGCAAAAAAAAAAAACAGAATTATCCTTATACCCCACCCACACATCTCTTCTTCTTCATACCACAGTTTTCTCATCTTCTTCAAATCGAAATAAGCTTAAATAAATCAAAAATAAGAAGTAATATAGTAATAAGTTACTTTAACAACTCAACTTTTTTATTTATAAACATCCCAACAAAAAATAAAAATAATACTAGGTGACTTAAGATTTATGGGTTTTAATCTGTATTTGTTCAGGTCATCAGCGGGTAAATTTTAGGGTGTTTCTAGTCCTAGAGCTATTGTGAGATCTTTTTTTGTAAACAAGATGAGCGATTAATTGTAAGGAGAAGACAAGTTTCCCATTATTCCTATCTTTTAAGAAACCTCCATGAAAAGCATAAAAAAGGGAAAAAATAATGTATTCGGATCTTTAAAAAAATTGCAATTGAAAGCTCGATTTTCATGGTCAATCAATGGAAGAAACTAAAGTAGTTCTTGTGTTTCGTTTTGGAACGAAGAAATTATTTTACTATATGAATCAACTTCAAATTTCAGAAAGTTTTCTTGAGGGCCATTGTAGAAAGCTTCTTCTTAACTTTGCTATGAAGAAGATATAATTATTAGAGAATTTTACTAACTAACTAGTGTAAAATATAGCTAGCAAAAGATAAGTTAATTAATAAAGAAAAAACAAATAATATATTAAAAATTATAATTTCTGACATAACGCTGACGTATCGCTGATGTGGCAGCGAGTGTAATACACCACATATTGTAAGAGTGGTGTTACACGTCGTAGGGTGATATTAAATTCACTTTTAAGTAGTAAAGGTTATAGTGAATCGTCATGATAATTTAAGCGTATAACTGATTTTTCAAAACATATTCAAAAGAAAATTTATGTCTTTTTCCAATCAATTTATAAAGGTTAATTAAGACTTAATTTTATACATTCATTAAATAATTAATTGGCTATAGTTCTAAAGTAGGTCTTACATGCTCCCAATTTGACCAATGACCACATAACATCAATAATATTTATGATGTAAACATTAATTTGCACATAAAATAATTTTCCTCTATAATATCCATCATACATATCATAATATGATACATCATTAATGTGAAATATGATAATTATACATAATGTTGTATATATTATTAATATATAAGCAGAATTTGAGCTCAAGTGTCAAAATATCATAAATACATTAACTATAAATACAATCAAGTCTCATTATTTGAACATGTTTTTTAGTTGTTTTTTTGTTATAAGTCATTCGTTAGTAAATCTACAATCTTGAAATTAATTATAATATTCTTAATTCTCTTTTTTTGTTTATGAATTTCTTTCTTTATAATGCAGTACTTCACTTTCATATGTTTGATACAATGTTTATCGTTCTTGGAGAGAAATATTATTGTAATGTCATCACAATAAATTTTCATCGGCTTAATAATGATTTTGACTATTCCAAATCTTAAATTCAATTTTTGCAATAATAATGCATGAATTGTGGGTCCAAAACATGGAACAAATCTTGCTTTAATAGTAGATATAGAATAACAAATTGGTTAACACTTTTTCACAATATTGATCCTTCAGCTAATAAGAACAAGTAATCAAATATGGTCTTTCTAGTATTATCATATCCAACAAAATCTAAATGTGATGACTTTTAAGTGATTTGATCTTCTAAATGCAAACATGTAATCTTGAGAGTTTTCAAGTATCTCGAAAGTTTATTTGCAGTTTTTTAGTGATCGATTTTTAGATTATTTTGATACTTGTCAAACGATTCGATCACAAAATTAATACTATTTAATATTGTGCAAGCGTAAACATACATTAAACTTTTAACGGGAAAATGCACAAGTCCCCTTCAACACATGCTCGAAATCTCAGAAACACACTTATACTATACTAAGGTCCTATTACCCCTGAACTTATTTTATAAATAATTTTTTACCCTTTTTCGGTGTATGTGACACTATCTTGTGGGCCAAGCTCGTGTTGACATTTTTTTCAAGATAGTGCCACGTAGGCTGAAAATGAGTAGAAAATTATTTATAAAATAAGTTTAGGGGTAATATGACCTTAGTATATCAGGCATAAATTAATGGGGTATTTATGCATTTTCTCGAACTTTTAATAGTAGAGTAAGGATTTGACTATATTCTTTTCGCTAATACATTACTCTTTGGTTATTACATGAAATCAAATTTGTCTTTCTTATGAAAAGGAACAATTCTTGCTGAATAATTGTTTATGTTAAATATTTCTAGTATTTTTTCAAATAAAACTTTTTAGAGATGATTCATAATTTATTAAAATATTTTTATCCATATCATATAAGATGTCTGATCTATATATTCCAAATTACAAAATATATATAGAGAAAAGTCTTTTATTTCACACAATATATCTAATCAATAGTAACAAGTAAAGAAATCGCTAATATACATGACAAAATATAAACTTGCTCCCACTGATTGTCTTAATACACACATCGATCAACGATAATCCTTTCAAATTCAAAAGATGTTACGCTATCATTATCGGAATTGGCTATTGAAATATCAAATTGAATATTGAAGAGCAAAGACATAAAGTAACACATAAAGTTGTCCCGAATTTTCAAAGAGATACCTTAACTATACGGGCGTCCTGTTACCCCACAAAAATATTGAATATCGTTGTAAAAGGGTCATTTTGACCTGTTTTCTTCACTGTTTTATGAACACACACAACAGGCGCGTGAAAGTTTATTTTTCTGATAAAAGCCAATTAAAAAGTGTCACATTTCACTCGTTTTCTTTGTTAGTAATTCTTTATGTGCTTTAATTATATTCTTCCCCAAAACATTACCGTTTCAAACCCAATATTACTATTTTCAAGCTCTTATTTATAATCATCTCCATTAACAACTTTCTTAAGGTCCCAGTTGAGCAATCAATTCTTAAATTCCTTGTATTTCGAAACCCTAATTTTGATTAAAAAACTCAAACCCCACAAAATTTTTTCACACACAAGTGAGAAAATACTAAAACAAATTCAACCCAAAAACAGAAAAAGACAAAAATAAAAAAACCCAAGAAAGAGAAACAAAAAGAGAAAAATTCACAAGAAAAGATAATTATACACTAAAAGCGAGAAGAAGATCTGATTAGCAGAAAGAACAAGGATAAAGAAATTGAAGGACAGGTTTTTATATTGATAAATAAATAAAATGTATGTAAAAATGTCAAATTTGACGGGGAAGATAAATTAATTTAGGAACATTTTTTAGTTTTAACGGAAATATAGACATAGTTTATGCGTATCACACATTAGCATCGCTTTTTGAAACAAATCGGATCGGATTGAAATTAGCGTGAGCCTCACGCACGTCTTATCAGGTGATTCATACAACAATATTCAATACTCTTGTGGGGTAATAAAACGCTCGCTAAGTTAAAGTGCCTTATTAAAAGTTTGAGACAAAACTTCAATGACGACTTAAACACTCATCCATGATACTGTTTTCCATATATATACGAGTAACATTAATAAATTATTTAAACGTGTTGATTGACCTACACAACAATCATATTCATAATGTTAAGACTTCAAAATAAATATCTAACTTTTATACCTAATTTCTTTAAAGACAAACATGTTTAATAATAAGCAAATTATAGATACGTTTTGTCAAAAAAAATATATTTGATTATGTAATTACCAAATGAAATTTTTTAATAGCTATATCGATTCAAATTTTTAAAATTTAACATTTGTTTTTTAGCATCGATTAATTATATCAAACTTTAAAATATAGAATAGAATAGCAAATTTATTTACCGCCACGCCCGCCAATGTCAATTCGCAAATATTTTTCTCGATTTCCGTGTCCATCCATAAAAATAAAACCCTAATTTCCCCCACATTTTTCCCCTTTTTTTCCCTCGTCTTTTACTCTCGGTGGTTTTGAATAAATGGCGGCGGCGGGAGACGGCAGACCGGCGAGTTCCTCAGCCTACGAAGGCGGAGGAGCTGGAGGAAAGTTCCGGAGACGACCTTTCCGTAAGAATCAAACTACTCCTTACGATCGACCACCGACTGACCTCCGGAACCCTAGTTGGCTCACAAAGCTCGTTGTCGATCCTGCCACGAAGCTCATCACTTCCGGTGCTCGACGGTTCTTTTCTTCGATCTTCCAGAAACGTCTTACCCCTGCTCCGACACCATTACCACTACCTCCGATGCCATTGCCACCTCCTCCAGGTTCTGATTTACACATTTCTGTACTGGACTATGCTTATTTGGATTGTTTGGAATTTGCTCTGGTTTGATGTTTGTTCTGTAGCAGGATTACATTTGTTTAGTCAAAAAGTTGTAATTTTTTTCCTCTTATGTTTAGGGGAGCTTGATAGAGTGTGATCTGTATTAAATAGATTTGTGTAATGAATTACAGATAGTTTGATATGGAGCTTTTATGGTACTGGTTGTTAAGTTTGTCTTGTTGAATAACAGAATGCTATTGCATCAAATTTGGTTGGTTTATCAATGCTTAGAAATGAGGCGGTAAGTAGTAGTAGTAGTTGTTTGTCCAGAAAGCAGAATGCTTTTAATGATTTTCATTTTGTCTCAAAGAGTCAAAACACGTAGTTTCACGTGTTCAGTTGGTATATCTAGTTGGAAAGCTTGCTTTTTTTCCCCTTCGATGAATTTTGAAAAAATATTTTAAAAAGTTAGTCCTATGCTGCACACACTTTTCTGTATGATCTATTGTATGTGATTTTGTGTTTGCTATGTATTTGTTTGTTATTCTGTTGCGTGACATTTGGGTTTTTTAAAAAATAAATTTTCTACTGTGTTTAGTAAAGACTAACGAGATGTGTGCTACCTCTTTTCCTTAAAAAAGAAAAAAAGATTTGCTTTTCTAGGTTTGTGTTGGGCCAATTGAGCAAAGTGAAGATAGCGGATTTATATACTAACCCCGCGTAATTTTGCTCGAAGTCATTTCATGACATTTATTAGTTGAACATCTTGCTATGAACTTCATTTGTTTCTTCATTTCAATTAAATTTTACGTCAGACTTTAGTTAAGACCTGGATTCCTTTTTCATATAAGCAGAAGCAAGACAAGAATCAAAGGATGTGCAGCAGGAGTCTTGTCTTAATGTAAGTTCATCATGCATAATTCTTGTGCTCAGAGCTTCTGAAATCTGGTGCTTATGTATTTTATTTTTCACGTGTTTGGATCACATGAATTGTCCATCTTCCTAGAAACAGCAACTTTTTTCGTTTCCTTAGGCATATATTTATTTTGATGGTCCAATGTCCACGAAAGTTCAATCGTTTTATTTATTAAGAACAATTACTTGTTATGAATATTTAGTATAGTTGAACCTGATAAGAGTTGCCCCATTGTTCCTTTCCTTCTGGAACAATTCTTCCTCTTGATGAAGGATCATGCTGGAGCAGTCGTAGCCACTGGACATGAAGTTTGCAAAGCTGCATGCAGTTCTGAGGATGGTGCATTCTCAGAGCTTGAGCAACTGTTGAAACAAAAGACATTCAGCAGGTAAGCTTTGTGATAACGTAGCAGTTGTTAGACTTATCTTTTATTTCAGGTTTCGGTGGCTCTACGTGTTTATCAAATGTAAATTCACTGCCACTGGTACATGCTCTATCAGTGGTTAATACTGTCATTATATTCTGGTGTGCATTTTCATATCGATGAACAATAGAAAACTGGAAGCCATAAATTTGATCTTGCTGTTTCCTCAGACTTTGGGTCAATTTAAAGGTATTAACACGAGATATGTGTGGCGGGCATTTGTTACAGATTCAAATCCTTCTTGGTTTTGGTTTAAGTGAAGAAGGGTAGATTAGCTGGACAATTGTTCAGTTGAATTTCGAAGCTGTAAACAACCCATTTCTTGATCATAAAAATTTCTTCTTTTACTTGCTATATGTTTTTATTCCTAGTAAATTGCTCTTTTGTTAATAACCGCTTTGTCTGGGCCAGTTTGCGCGTCCCTCATTTAATTTCACTGTACCTGCTACCTCCCACCACCACCAGCACATGTATCGTGTGATTCCGTCCATCAAGTAGTAAATTGCTTTTTTTTTTTTCTCATTTAGATTAAACAATTTCTTTTGAACTCTAAAATCGTTATCTGTCTGAACATTATATTCTTGATGTTGGCCTCAATTCAGGTCATCTGTTTCTGGATGAAGGGTTAGTTAAGATACATGCTGGTTTTCTAGCATCCTTTTTTGTCTTAGCCACTACTTTATAGAGCTAACCCTTGATCATCCTTATTAGGTACTTTTAGAGTTTTAGTCAATTTATGGGAGACTGACATTCTTATAGGAACCAATGAAGTTAGAAATCTGGTTCCATTGAATTGACTTTCAGGCAGGACTTACCTAAAAGAAGAAGAAGAAGAATTAATTAGTACATTGATTTTTGGTTTCAAAGTGGCTTATGGTGTTCACTAATATGAGATGTGGTGGGTGCAGAGATGAAATTGACCGCTTGACAGAACTTTTGCGTTCCAAAGCTGTAGATACCCCTGCTGGGAATGATAAGGGTGCTGTTGCTACTCCTGTCACAAGTTCAAGAGTAAGATGAATGCTTGTTTGGGTCCTCGACATATTAGCTTTGTTACAAGTATGTATATGTTGGATCAGTCTCTGACATAAATGTGGTTGATGGTTCCAGGTCCCTAAAGGGAATGTTGCATCTGCTGCTGAACTTGCAAAAGCTTACATGGACACTAGGCCATCAAAGGTGTCACCGACAATTCTTAGTTCGCAAAGTCAAGTTGTGAGAGTAGATACACCGGTGCTAAAAAGTGTTTCATATTCCCAAAATTTGCCTATTGCACCAGTGACTACAAAGACTGCTGGTCTTGTTGGGGTCCGAGCAAATGGATTTACCCCTCCAAGGTCTCGTGGAAGATCTGCAATATATCACATGGCTCGCGCGCCATACTCCAGACTTCGTCTAACTGATGGTCAAATGGTGCATATGCTTTTCTGTGTACTTAAGTGTTGGAAATTTTTTAATTTGTTAGAATATTTTATTTAACTTTGTTCCTCTATCAGGCAAGTAGCTCCACACATAATGCTTATAGCGGGCCTTCTTTATCTGAGTCAGTCTTGGAGCATGATGGATATTTTGGCTCTAAACAGGTATTGATTACAAATCACTGTGGTATTGAGCTGATTTGCATTCTTTACTTGTATTGCCATCTGTGAGTGAATTTCAGTTTTTTCCTCTTTCAGCCCCTCAAACGGAGAAGTTCTGCTCTGGAAGATGATATCGGCTCTGTTGGCCCCATTCGTAGGACTCGACAGAAACCAAATCTCCTATCACATGGAATTTCACGTCCTAATCTTGGAGGAGTTGCTTCTGCTGCTGCTGACGTGCCTACAAGGTATGCTCACATCTCTTCCAATCCCAGTGAGACAGCTGCAAAGATATTGGAGCATCTTGAAAATCTGACTCCAAAGGAGAAGTCATCAGAATCAAGACTAACTGCAGGGAGTGATAAGACACCCAAGAAATTGTCACCAAACATGCTTCACGGGCAAGCTCTTAGAAGCTTGGAGTCTTTGGATTCTCCCAAGCTGCTACAGAGTGCTCAAGACAGCCATAAGTTGGAAAATTGGTCTGAGGTTATCCCAACCAATGATCATGATTCTAGTTTGCAGAAGCAAGGCGTAATTGAACAACATCGGCAAAATGAATCTATTAACAGGCCAACTGTTGTACCAAAGAAAAATGAAAAAAATTCATTTGAAGATGCTCAACATGCTCAACCAGGTGTGGAAACTGCTGATTCACTGGATAAGAAGTCTTCAGTTCAACCTCAGAAGAAGCATGCTTTTAGGATGAGTGCACTTGAGGTTCATTCCCATTTTTTCAACTTATTTGTGGTCTTTGACTGTCTTTACTTGCTTTGAATTGGAGTCTTACTGTGTTACAACAAATTTGGGCCTTGTCGGTGCATCTTCTGGATAATTGCGAACATCTTGCTCTTTGTATTGTACTTTTCAGACTATTTGTGGTGGTGCAATGGTGATTTCTCTTTAGACCGATTCCTTCTATTTCATTTGTGGTGGTGCAATGGCAATTTCTATGTGGACCAATATCTTATTAGTGTTTTCTTTCATTGTAACTGACATGTTATGTGAGTCTAATTAACATCTTACCTTCTTTGCAATCAAATACAGTCGCATAAAATGCATTGAAGGGAGTACTAGTGCTTCATGACCATTACCCATCTAAATTTTTGACTATTTGCTTGTTTAGTTTTGTTCATCGGTATCTTTGTCAAGATTCTTTTGTAAGCCTGAGGATTTACTGACAATAACCAATTTAGTTCATAGTCATTTTGTTTTACTGTTATTCTCGTCTTTACAGGATTCATTCGAGATGGATGAGGATATAAACTTTGACAATCCTGCCTCTCAATTGGCTGAAGGAAGAGATAAGATGGGTATATCTGGTGCTGAAAAGAAGTCTCTGTCTACCGATGAAGCCCTGAACAAACCTGCTGCTCTTTCTGAAACAAATGCTACCCTGGGGATTTTGAACAAAAGAAATGATATGAAGGCTCCTGATGCTGCTCTTATCAGCATCAGCAGCCCCAGTTTCCTGTCCAGTTCTGATTCCCAGTCACCCGAGGTTGTTGCACCATCATTTGGGTTAAACAAATCAAAGGAGTCGAGTGGTGACAAGGTTCCAGCTCTTCTATTTTCATCATCATTTCCTCTCTCAGGGTTAAAGCCAGAAAGCTCAAGCAGGTTAGTTCCTACTTTATCAAATTCCAAGGATATGTTTTTAATTGTTATTACTTTTGTTACTATGTTCTACAATGCATTTGTGTCTACAATGATAGCAGATACAAAGCTAGCAAGTCTAGAAATGTCATGATATATTTTGTTTTGTTCTTTTAACCGTCAAAATGTAGGCACTTGGGGTTCCTTATATTTTGCACAATGTGAACATCTTAAGCTCTTGTGACTTACACTCCACCACACTCTAGAAATTCTTTTTGATGTGATTGATGCAAATCTAGGAGAAAGTAACACAAAAGTAGTTACTGTTAGACGAAATCTTGTGATATTTTTAACCTTCAAAATTGTAGGCACTTGGGGTTCCACATATCTTGCTGTGTAAAAATCTTAAGCTCTTCTTACCACGCTAGAGATTCTTTTGATGTGATTGATGAAAACCTAGGAGAAAATAAATATTACTGGTAATTACTGTCAAGTATGACCATAAGATTGCAAGGTCAATCACTTGTTAAAAGAAGTATAGTAGTTGAATTTTGTTTGCTGAGGAGTGGCAAAGAAGACTTTAAGCTGAGAACAAATAATGAAGAACTTTAAAATGCTATTCAGCCTTCTGTAGTGAAGGAAATTAGTGTGAATTCCTTTGCGTTTTATGCACCCTTTTCTGGTACTACTTGAAGGCAGTTATCAATTTTTTCCTCTTTATCTGCAGCTTATCAAACCCTGCTTTTGGCCTGGCTGGTGCTTCATTGGAACTCTTTGAGTCAGATAACTCACAGAAGGATGGAAAAAGCAATGAGAAATTAGAACCTTTATTATCTGGTTTATCACCTTCACCTTTATTTGCTGCTCCATCAAGCACTTCTACCTTCAGTAATGGACAGTTCGCACCTAGTCCTGCTATCTCAGCCACTTCTCTCTTGGCATCAAGTAATTCCCCAAAGGATGTTCAGTCTTACAGTTCAAGTGAGGTTGCCCATTCCACAAGCATTTCAGCTGCTGTTGGTGGTGGTCTGTTTGGTTTTGCTGCAGCATCTTCAGTATCAACTGAACCTCTTACCAAATCTGGGCCCTCTGAAGTTCCATCAATGGTGTCAACGCTATCAACAGCTTCCACTGCAGACAATGCAGACCTGAAAGCCAAAGCAGCTAATTCTGACAATTTGAGTAGCAGTTCACCTTTTGCGGGCTCATCATTTGCATCTACAAGTCCTGGAAATAGTATTTTTGGTTTTAGTTCATCAGGAATGTCTACAGTTACTACAGCTAGTGACCAATCTCAGAGTTCCGTTTTCAGCACTGGAGCTCAGTCACTTGTTAGTGCTCAAACTTCTCTCACTGGATCAGACAATACCAGAGTCTCACAGAGTGTTCCTGCTCATTTTGGGTCATCTACTACATCACCAGTAGTGGGCAATTCCGGAATGACATCTTTCTCCTCTGTCGGTTCTGCTTCAAGTAATACTGGCATCGTTTCTGCTGCTGCTTCAGATAGCAACCCCGTTGGCTCCAGCGCTGCTGCCGTTGGAAATTTTAGTTTTGGGGCAAGTTCTTCAACCTCATCTACGATGAGCAGTTCTGTCGGACCTAGCAGTGGGACAGCTCAGCTGTCGTTCACTTTTGGTGCTAGTCCGGCAGTTCATGCAGCCACCACTGCACTTGCTACTTCCAGCAATGCTACTTCTGCTATATTTAGTTTTGGTAATAATTCTTCATCTTCCTCGGCAAATGCCGTCGACACCTCTACCCGCCCTAGTCCTAGCACATTTAATTTTGGTGGTAGTTCTTCAGCTTCCTCATTGAAGAGTGTCGGCATGTCTAATAGTGCTGCTCCTGGAATATTTAGTTTTGGTGGTGGTTCTTCAGCTTCTTCAACCAATGCTGTTGGCACCTCCACAAATGCTACTCCTTCTGTATTTAGTTTTGGTGGTGGTTCTTCAGCTCCTTCAACCAATACTATCAGCACCTCCACCAATGCTACTCCTGGTGTATTTAGTTTTGGTGGTGGTTCTTCAGCTTCTTCCACCAATACTGTCAGCACCTCCACCAATGCTACTCCTGGTGTATTTACTTTTGGTGGTGGTTCTTCAGCTTCTTCCACCAATACTGTCAGCACCTCCACCAATGCTACTCCTGGTGTATTTAGTTTTGGTGGTGGTTCTTCAGCTTCTTCAACCAATACTGTCAGCACCTCCACAAATGCTACTCCTGGTGTATTTAGTTTTGGTGGTAACTCTTCGGCTTCCCCAACAAATACTGTCAGCACCTCTACCAGTGCTACCACTGGCATATTTAATTTTGGTGCTAGTTCTTCCGTTCCGTCAACAAATACTGTCAGTACCTCCACTAGTGCTGCCCCTGGCGTATTCAGTTTTGGTGCTAGCTCCTCAGTTCCGTCAACAAATGCTGTCAATGCCTCCAGCACAGTTAGTCCTAGTCCATTTGCTTTTGGTGCCAGCTCTGCCTCTTCACAAACTTCCAGTGCTGCTGGAATTTTAGGTTCCAATTGGCAGGCCCCCAAGTCTCCTGGCTTTAGTTCCCCATTTAGTTCTGCTACCCCTACTGCATTTGCATTTGGAGCATCTTCATCTTCTTTTACTCCTCCAGCCACCACTGCTGCTGTCTTTGGATCAGCACCCAGTACCCCTAGTGGACCATCCTTTCCATTTGGTTCAACATCTTTGACAAATCCGTCTACACAGTCCATATTTGGGAACTCTACTTCTCCTTTTACTGCTTCCCCTGGGAATAATAACCAGATGAGCATGGAAGACAGCATGGCCGAGGACACTATGCATTCATCTTCCCCTGCAGTTGCTTTTGGTCAACCTTCTGTCTCGCCCACACCTGGCGGTTTCATGTTTGGTTCAACACCTAATCCATTCCAGTTTGGTGGCCAGCAGAATCAGGCAGCTGCTGCTGCTCAGAATCCATCTCCATTTGCAGCATCAGGCAGTTTAGGTGCTGGAGGGAGTTTCTCATTGGGTAGCAATGGTCCTGACAAATCAGGTCGAAAGATTGTCAAAATTAATAGAAATAAGAACAGAAGGAAGTGAAGCAGTTGGCAACAACATTGGATCTTCATGGTAGATATTGTTGGCAAGATGATTAATTTCTCAATGATCTATCAGCAGCCATGGTTTATGGGTTTGCGCAATTCTCTTTTTTCTTTTTTAAATTTCGCGCCATTGTAGATCTGTATCTCCAGTAAGTGAAGATCTTGTAATTCTATCATCTTTCTTGGCATAAAATGTCACAATTTTGGGCAACATTTCTTTGGTTAAGTGGTTGTAATTGTATCAGTAAGGGGCTGTTAGAGGGTTAGCCTTTGCTTTTTCTTTCTATAAATTCGTCTTATGTACTTGTAACATAATAAGGAAATGTTTGTTTCTGTATGGATATCTCTTTCTATCGAGGACTTATTTTCGATTTTCATCATAATCGTAAATCAATATTGCAGATTAACGTTACGTGATTTCTTCTCACCAGTTTAAATTTTGATGATCAGAGCTACCTGGACGCAGTGCACCTACCCAATGGATGGTGTATGGAGCTACTCAATAGCAGGTACCTAATAGAATAATCGCGTAATAGAATAATCGCGTAAATTCTCTGGAGATTACTTGGACAAAATATATTACTCCATTTAATACTATATTTGCCAGATTATTTATTTAAATTACCCTTTCAAGAAAAGAACAACTTATTTTGAAATAGAAAATATGTTATGCTTAAACCAAAATTTAAGAAATGAACATATATTCTTTGAATGTAAATGCATGTAATAACCAATCGATTAAGAATTGCTTGGCAGTTAGCACTAGGCACATATACTCAGCCTTTGACTACAAGCTATTTGAAACAATATCTAACTGAACGTTTATACGAAACAAACTATCTGCTCAAGGTAGGTGTAAGGTTTGTGTAACCCTCTTAGATTCGATTTGTGGATATTCATCGGGTATGTTGGAGTTAAAGAACACTTATTATTAACTGTAGTTAAGTTCTTAATTATACTTTATATAAAATCAAATTTAATGCATTTATTTGTGTGATGTATCTGTCGAGTTTAGTTGGGATAATATTTTTCCGCAATATTGTGCTTGCTTAAAATAAAATTCTGTACTACATATGGTTCATACGGTTCTATAATATAAACAAGAAATAAATCATTAAAATTGAAGAAAATGAAAGATTTAGGACTGTGCAAAACTCCCTTTTGTAGGACATCATCAATATATGTACAACTTTCAATGATATAAGTGGATCATTTACATACAAGAATAAGGAAAGAAAAAAGGCCAAAAAGAGAGAAGAAAAAAAAAAAAACACCAACTATGGTGATGGACTCGGCTCGAAAAAGACTTACTCACACCAGATATTTACATTATACCACGGTTGTGTGATAGCCATAATTAAATAATAATAACTTAATGTGCAAAACATTTATGTTGATTGGACTATCCTGTAGAAATGTTGTCACACTCGTATTCAAAATTTATATAAATTTTGAAGGATATGATACACATCCATTAACATTTTTCAAGAGTCGAAGCAACAGAACAGAACATCAGGTGCGAGTAAATTTTTTCCGACTCATCAACTTGGCCTTGTTGTTGCCAAAGGAACCACCTCAGCCAAAGGAGTAGGCAAAGGAGATGGAAAAGGAGAACTTCTACAATTTGGACAAGTAGGGTGAAGTCTAAGCCAAGGGTCAATACATTTGACATGAAAAATATGGTGACAATCAGGCAAAAGTCTAAGTTTGTCATTGTCTTTATAATCAACCAAACAAATTGAACAACCAGAAGACATTAAAAAATCCCTTTTGTTGTGACTCTTGGCTTGTGAATAAAGTAATTTTGGATAATTTCTCAATGTTGTTTCATCAAGACCTTGTTGAATGAAAACCAATTGATTTTCAACTATACTTGTGTTGGTTATATTGTTGTTGACAATATTATGTGAAGAGGAATTATTGGTACTTGATCTTTTTCCAATATATAAGTAAGAAGAATAGGTGATGAGTATAAGTATAACAAGGATTAATAGGGAAAATCCAATGCCATATCCATAATTTTCAAAGTTTTTTTCACCTAAGTAATGATCTTGAGTATCTTCAATGCCATCTCCTATTGTGTTGTTCATGATCCAGATACGAGTGTTCTTGAAGAGAAAATCGTGAAGAAAAAAAAACACAAAGATTTTTAAAATTTGATTTTTTTTTTGTTGGGGTGGAAAATTGTAGAGGAAAATTTGGGCTTTTTGGGTACTTTTTGGAGTCTTGAGGAAAGGGTGATATGTGTAGCTATTGAATGTTTTATAGATACTATATAGTATATGAATATAAGAGAACCTTTTATGTCATGAAGGATTAAGCAACATAAAAAGAGTGTTGTTTAGGCAAAAAAGGTTCTTTTTTTTTCTTTTTTGTTCTTTTAAACTTTTATTGGTGTGGTGGAAAGGGATTTTCTTTTGTTTGGGGGGGTGGGGGGT